>NC_090831.1:95806822-95846822 GCF_028021215.1 Eschrichtius robustus | reverse complement strand
TTGATTCACTGAATTAAAAGATAGAAAAAAGACAGAGATATGTGATGAAAGTGACAACATGAGAAGAGTGAGGATGACCTTGCTAAACCTGAGATACGTTAGTGTGATAGACCAAACAGTGGTGAAACTTAGCCACTGCCACCAGTGTATCCCATTTGGATTTGGGCCATGAACTGGGATGGACCACATAGCTGGAGTCCAGTAAGAAGGTGACAGCCAAGAGTGTATTCTGTGGCAAGGGAATGCCCTGGAGCTTGGACTGGCAAAAGAAAAGAGGGGAGGGGAGGGGAGGGGCGGGGGAAACTAGGAAGGGAAGGAGGAAAAAAATTTTGAAAGAAATTTTCAGAAGTAGATAAGAGGAGAAGTGGGCAGCAGGAAGGGAAACCAGAGGAAGGTGGGCCCTTTGGATCCACAGCCTCTTTTCTGATCTCAGACCCCAACTTGATGCCTTATTTATGAGAGCAGACTAGTGGCTGAGGAAAAACACAGCCTAACTGTAACTGACCCAGTGCTCCAGAAATGATGCTTCTCTTGCTCTGAGGTATCACCCTTCTTTACCTGGGCAAGCTTATATACAAAGACGCGAACAGAACAAAACAAGTAAAAGCAAGCACAGGTTTCTCCTTGTCATTCTGTCTTCCCATACCATTTCTTCTGGCCTCCTCCTCCTCCCTCATTTATTTGCTCATTTGTGGAAAGATTCTGGTGGCCGCTTACCTTGTGGGGTTGACTGACCTAACTCAGATTTCCGTGCATAACTTGGCCCCTATGCAGAGGGACTAAAGTAATTATTAGGTCTCTATAACATAATAACTAAAGGCCTTGAAGACTGTAAAGGCACAATTACATATTGTTCAAAGACTAAGAAGTGTCCAGTTGAAGAAAATATGTGAAATCAAGATTTTCCCAGCATTATTCCAGAGCAAAGTCTATTTAAAGATATATTGTGCAGATTGCAACTACAGTCTTTCCTCTAAAATTTAAATACATTAAAAACATGAACACCTTCAAAGTTGCCTTAACATATTTTACATCTCTAACTTAAGTAATATAAATCCACTGTTAAATTTAACAAATGTTTCAAAACCATAGTAAATGATCCTTCCCTCCTTTCTACACTCCCTTTGTGTGTGTAATTATCTGTGGATAATTACTCAGTTGATTCATCCATCCAGCCATCCATCCATTCGTCCATTCATATATCTCTCCATCGGTATATCTGTCATCTAATATACCCGATTACTTGATTCAGAATTTAGTAGTGATCCTTAATATTAAAACTGCTCACTGAGGTTTTTTTTTTTTTCCTTAAGCATATTACTCATTTAATTCAATATTAATAAAAAATGACTGTTACGAGTTGCTTCACCTTGTTTTTATTAAACTAGGATATAAATATAAACATATACTCTTTTCTCTAAGTATATATTAGGATTGATTATTTGGAAAAAATTAGTGTTTCAACTTTGATCCCACTTATAATTCAGAATTCTGTGTTCACAAAATACCCATGATTTTGTCTAGTTTTAAACCTGTGAAATACATTCTTAATTCTCATGTATGTTTTTAGATGGAATTTTGTACAGTTAGTAAAAGCAAAACTGAAGAAAAGCCTCAAAAGCAAATATACTGCTATGATATTATTGAGATTTAAAGTTGAACTCTGAATTCTAGTAACTAAAAGAAATGCTTACTGGAAATGTTTTTATGAGTTTTGTCTGAGCATATACAACCTTCACCTCCAGTTGAAGTGATTTACGAGTGTACAGAGTTCATTAAAATAAGCAAAATGTGTTTCGTATCGTGAAAGTGGAAACACAGGTTTTGAATACAATTAATTATCTAATCCTCCAGTGATGACTTTCAGAATGACACCTCCATCTGGAAATCCAAGGCTATATGACAGATTCTGTCATCAACAAAAACAGGAACAAACATACTCTCTTTATTTTAAACTTAGTAATATTATTTCTGATACGATTAGATGTGATTAATAATATATGGAATGTTCAATATGAAGTTACATTTTAATGGCAAGAAATTGATTATGTCACCTTCATATAATAATGATGCCATAAAATGTTGGCAATAAATTACATTTAAAAAACAGATTTAGTGAAATGTACATTTAACACTGATTCTGAGGATTCATCTAACACCTGTTTTGTAGTTCTCAGTGCTACAACGAATCTTTCTACATAAATCTTATGTGTTAAGGATATGACCTGATTTGTGGCATACCTTCATATAATACGACTGAAGGATTGTAAGTTTTGATATACGTGCATAAACATGCGTGTGCATATCTGTATATAGAGTTAGATAGATAGAAAAAGAGAGAGAAAGAGAGGGGTAGAGACAGAGAGACAGAGAGATATCCAGTGTGGTGTGTGTGTGTATGCACATATATACATAGTAAGATTTGGATATAGATATATCACTGTGTGTCTACTTACAGATTTTCATTTAAAGTGCTCAGTTAAAAGCATATTTTGTGGTTTTATAGTATTATTTTAACTATGTCTTTTATTGCCACTCACCCCAAATAATTTTAACCAATATTTCTTTGAGTTATTTGATTCCCTTTGTTATCTTAGCTGCTATTAATTGGGTAATCATTGGGTTACTCAGTTCTAATTTGAAAGAAATCCTTCTGAGATTTTTCAGTTAGGTTAATAAGAAGGCAGAGGACAAGAAGGATGTTTAGTAGTCATTCATATCTTAGCACGAATTAGTTTGGTTAGCTTCATGGGTAGCGTTGGTGTGGAACAAGGTAGACGTTAACGCGTATTCTTGCAGTGCTTGTAATGAGTTAACATTTACTGACTGTGTGTAAACTTCCAGGCCCTGTGCTAGATGTACAGAATTTACCTCCTACAATCTTCACCTTACTGTTAACAAAACCAAATGAGATTCTGAGTGCAGGTGGGAAGGATGGTCCTCTAGAACTGAGGGAGTCACTGCAGTCCATGGAGTGAACCACAAAGACCTGGATTCCAACCTGTTTCTGCTACTGTTTGCCCCGGTGACTGTGGGGACATACACATCATCTCAGAACTTCGGCTTCCACAAAAAGGGAATGGAAATATCTGCCAGAAAGGGTTTCTGGGAGGATGTGTTTATTAAACATATAGCAGGTACTTAATCGTGATAGGTATTATTGTGGAAGACAGAGAAGGGAAGAGTAGTTGCTAGGATGTATATTTACATATGATATATACAATTAAAATATTTATGAACACGTAGGTATATAAGAAGAAAACAGGATTACTTTATGTCTTGTAATGACCAGTGAGTATCTTATTAAGCAAGAAGAAAAATATTATTTAAGTTATGTTTATTACAAGTAAGTTTGTCCTTCTAACACTCCAAAGTAAGATTAGTTATTTCATTTCCTGTTGGTGGAATCTTACCTCCTTTCTCATTGTTAGCTAGGCTCAGCTGTCTTTTAATAGATTCACTCTCCAACAGTGATACAGAACAACACAAGTTTACTTGCAACAAGGCAAGTGCTTTCTTATTAGCCATATACATTAATGTTAATAATCGTGGACTACCTTTAAATGTGTAAACCAGTAACATAGCAACTATCGATCACATTTTGTTACTCTGATAGCTGAAATCAGGAAATCAATGCTTTTATCAAGATATTTTATCCATAGTTAAGAAAAATAAAAAATTAAAAATCTCTTCTATCTTTCATACTTCAATATATAGGATCAAATTATTTTAAACACCCCTAAGGAAAATGAAAAGACTAAGCATGTAGGTAATGATTGTATAAGTTGCAGAAGTTTGAAAAAATTATTAGAACCGTCTTAAAATTGTTTTCTTACTTGGCTCAAAGTAGAGGAGGGTACTGAGTGCAGTTGGTAACGTGGAATTCTAATGCTCTCACCATCATTAAGTTGAAACTGTTAAAAGGTAGCCCCATTCCCAACTCCCAAAGTGCCTGTGGCCTCATTTATAAAAAGAGAATGATGGTAGAACTTTCTTATGAAAATTTAAAAAAATACTTTCTAGAATTAAATTTTCACAAAAAATAATTTTGTCAAAAGTCGCAGAATTTTTTAAAAGGATAAACACACCATTAGCATTGAAATATATGGCTTAGAAAGCAAAAATATTTTTAATATAAGATGAAACTATTTTTCTCAACGTAGTACATGTCTACAGTGAATATCTGGCTAAAAAGTAGGCAAGATGTATATGCTAAGTGACATATAGTAATTCGTTCCTGTAATTTGATCAAAGTAATTAGTGTAGGCCACATATAAGATAGGTGTTTTTGCAACTAGTAACTGGATAATAAATTTTATCACAAGATGAGAATGTGTTGGGCAGATTGTTCACTGAGTGCCATATGATACAATGTTTAGTGACAACTCCTTTGAGAGGAATATTTCACAAATTTAATTCTATTCTAAATACAACCACTGTATACGAACTTTCAGAGTTCTAAAGCAGTTGTTTGAAGTAGAGTGAAAGTTAGCAGTTTTAAGAACATTGTTGCATATCAAAATATGAATTTCTAATTATATCAAACTCTTAGAAAATTTAAAAATATACCATAATTTTTTTTTTTTTATTGGAGTATAGTTGATTTACAGTGCTGTGTTAGTTTCAGGTATACAGCAAAGTGATTCAGTTATACGTATACATATATTCATTCTTTTTCAGACACTTTACTCATATAGGTTATTACAGAATATTGAGTAGAGTTCCCAGTGCTATACAGTAGGTCCTTGCTGATCATCTATTTTATATATAGTAGTCTGTGTATGTTAATCCCAAGCTCCTAATTTATCCCTCCCCCCTACGTTTCCCCTTTGGTAACCATAAATTTGTTTTTGAAAACCATAAATTTGTTTTTCAGTCTGTTTCTGTTTTGTAAATAAGTTCATTTGTATCATTTTAAAAATATGACTTTTAAAGACTGCAGTAGATTTTAAATATAATTTTAAACGTTTTTTGTGTTAATGTTGAATTTTAATGCATTATAAAGCACTAGCACAGTATCTTACACACAGTAGGCACAGGAAATCTTAAAATGTAATTCAGTTATTTTTCCACAGTGCTTACTGTGCTGTTTTTCAAACTTGTTAAATAGGTTGCAATTTGTCTTTTTTGTTAAATTATTTCAATCCATAAAATGAGTTGGACTTTTCTACACATTTATTGGACTGGATTTTTGTCTCCTTTGTCATTTTCTATAAATAGGACTTCTGCTTATTTAGAAGATACCTTGTCATGAAAAGGGAAGGAAAATCTGATATGGCACAGTAAAAGAAAGGGTAGATTCCACAGAATGATTCCCAGATAAAATACACATTTTAGGATGATACTGTGTAGTTTTATTCTAAAGTGTTGCATTTAATCCTTAATTCTGAGAGCATTAGAAATTTGTATTGATAATAACTTTATTTATACATTCATTTGCATGTGTGTATATAATATGGAATATGGAATTTACATTACAGTGAACTCTAAATCCAAAAGTTTATGTCTTATAAAGTTATTACACTTTTGGAGACAAGTTGGAAGTTCTAATTTTCTGGATAATAACTGACTGCTTCTTAGAAGGGAAATACAGCAGTATCTATTTGTGCCCCATCTAATAAAGAATGATGCCCTCGTTCAATTTTTTTTTCATTTTCCCTGCATTAGAACAAGAAGCATTCCTATTAGAAATTCTGGAGGGCAAATTTCCATTGTTTCTAGCATATGCCACATATTATAATGCTTACAGCATAAACTTTGGTTTGAGATCTGGATCTGCCGCTTTAGTAGCTGTGTGACCTTGGGTGATTTCTTAACCAGCCTGTACAATGGGGATGATAATATCTAACTCACAGCTTTGTGGTTAAAGATTAAATACAATAATGCAGGAAAAGTACTTGTTAGCACGGTGCCTGGCACATAAATAGTAACTCCTAAGATTAATGTTTTTCAATGACTCCAAAGAAGAAAGTCTGAAAAGATTTGATGTAAAAATATTTTTTATATTTATAATATAAATATATTTTTATATTGTTGTACAATACAAAATAGAGGGAAAAAAAAGTCTCTTCAAATATTGCTGGCTCAAGAATAGTGTCTACTTAATATATTTGAAGAAAATTTTTTTTCCTCAAAAGATCTGAATACTGGACTTATTAGTCTGCTTTGAGTATATGTAGATATGTTCTAAAATGTATTTCTTTTAGGCTTACTGATGCATATATATTATTTTAAATATTTTTCCCTAATGGTTTTATTTTGTACTTAAAGTGATTTAAATAGTATATACAAATGCAACAGTGTTAAAAATATGCATATTTTACACACAATACACACACACACACACACACACATGCAAATACATACACACTTACTTTACCACTGTTTGTGAACTGGGGAAAGAAGACCAGGAGAAAACAGAAATAGTGGTTCTTATCATACAAGTGCAGCATTAGCATGTACAGGTGTGTCAGATTGGGTGACTGTGCTATGGTTACTAAAGTCACTAGGGTTTTTATTTGATGTCTACACACCCACACTCTTATACTTTCACTTATAACACGAACGCATATATATTCCTCTGAGTATCTTCACACATCAGGGTTTCTCTTTAAAGTACCAGATATACTTTAAGAGCAAGACCATTTCTATTTCCTAAAACTCAGGCGGGCTAGCATTCATATTTCATGCTTCATCTTAAATGAAATAAGCAAAACATAAGGCCAAACTAAAACTCATGAGCAATTGGTTATTTAAACGTGTAACAATGAAAGGAAAATAAACATACATACAGTTGGCCAGATTGAGTCAGCATGTCAAAGGATATACTTGATATGTAAGAGAATCCACAAAAAGACAGGTGTACTATTAGAGGTAATACTAATAAAAGCTGAAACATTTTCCTTTCAAATAATAAAAATTACACACCTTAAACTCTGGTGTCAGAGAAGCCAAACCAAAGCAAACCAACACACAACAACACCTTGTGCAAGTCAAAGTATAAATATCAGGAATTTAAAAAAATACTTGAAATAAATTTATCTTCTTTTGCAATTTCTACTTTAACTTTGAGGACACAGAAAAATAAGTCTAATATTGGACTTGACAGACATTCACCAAAGAATTCTCTGTGCTTTAGAGTAAATACATTTGAAATAATGCAAACTAAAATAAAGAAAAATGCCTGAGAGATCATCAGGTTAACAATATAGGTAGTCATAAAATTAAATGAATTAAAAAGGATTCAGATTATTATCATTTATTGCTAAACCTGTTAAAAAGTTATATAATGGCAAGTGTACTTTCAATAGTTTTGATACATTCAGAAAATAACGCCTCTAAGTGATTTCAGAATCTATCTTGTTTGTTCATTCTTTTAAAAAAATGACTAAGGGCTTACTATAAAAACATACACTCTGCACATAAAAATGTGCAAAACCGTGAACATTTAAATTAATACTAATGAGATAACCTACCTGCATTTTTCAATTCACAACCGCTGCACATATTTTAAATGGCTCAATTAAAGTTTATTCAGACTAGATAATTGATCCAATGTGAAGAGTGAAGTCAGAATTAGATATCTTATAACATAGGGTTTAAAATGAAACAGAGGTATTGGAAAACTTAAGAATTATTTTGGAAATATTTTCTTGAGGAACAGAAAGAACTATGCAAAAGCATCTAAATAAGTAGGAAATATAACTCACCATATTCTAAATAATATTTTCTCTCAATTATGAAATATAATACATTATATTTATGTTCTTTCTTTTCCATTTTCGGGTTTAAGAATGATTTATTTACTGTTAATTTCCCTCTGTTAGCATATTTAACTTTTATAGGTTCTTTCTTTATGTGGTTTTCAAACCAAAAGTTGCAGCTTTGCTAAAAACAGATGTATCCCGTCTCTTGCAACCAGAGAACTGAACCAGACTATGGATTCATTGAATGTTGGAACCACAAAGCAAATATAGACAAGAGAGAGATGATATGTATGGATGTATAAAACATATTATATACATATATAAATATGTCAGCAATGAAGTAACTGTACAAATTATAGTTTGGTTCACACAAGCAAATTGCATTTTATGTATAAAATCTTGAGATTTTTCCTATATGGTAAATATATAGTATATTTACAGAACATGATAGGAATATAAATGTGTGAATTTTGTATTCATAATATCTGAAATATAGCAAAAGGGCTAAAGAAATAGTTTTCAAATATGGAAAAAGACGTGACTTATTTCTATATAATTATTAAATCTTAATCTAAGTGCAAATGATGGAAAAGATAAACCTGGGTGTGTGTATGATTGGTATGAAGTTAATTCATTATGAGTTGAATATTTCTTCTGTGATAGCCTATATATTTTGCTACTCTTAAAGAGGAAGTAAAAAGAATTCACAACAATCCTTTTTATTTAAGGATTCAGCAGTCTATTTTACTTAGCTGCCAAAAGCTGAATGCCTCTTTGGTTTTCCTGGACTGGATCCCACTATTCTTTCCTCACCATCTTTCATTTTGATCCACGAAGGCTTACTGGTGGTTAGACGGTCCTCCCTTGGATGTGCCCCTCACTGCCACCGCAGAGGCCAGCCACTGCCCGTTGTCCGCCTACATGTCATTGAATAAGACTTGTGAGCCATGTCTCTCTCCACGCCCCTTGCTTTCTCTCTGGCTGTACATCAGGTTTCTGAGCTTGCTGGTGCAGGGGTTACTAATTCACAGAACTGAGTGAAATTCCTTTGTTGACCTCAGATGCCTTAGCAACTACAGAGAGGAGTCTACAATATTTTTCATATTGCTCTAAAGAAAAAAAAGAATTAAATAGGAAAAGAATATAAGAATATCTCCTGAAAAAAATGCACAAATCAGAGAGGGTGTGCATAGGCACTCACAGCAATGTGTTAAATTTTACTCTTGTAACAATGATTTTCAAAGCATTGCTAAGCATGCACTAATATCACTTAGGAGATTTTTGCATGCTTAATAATTACTAACTAAACTACTAAGACACAATGCATTTTTCTCTCATAAGTTCTAATTTCCAAAGAAAACTCTGAGGCAGATATGACACCCTTTCTAAATTACATTTTTAAAATTCTAATATATGAGATAGCTACAATAAAAACACTTTTTATCTAGTGCTCAGAACATTTCTGGATCAAATGTGCACAAGGTTAACAATTATCATAGCATAAGTTAAAGAGAAACCTTTATTTAAAAAATAGATTTTTTGGTCATTTTTAGATGTAAAGTAGGAAAAGCATGTATTTCAGTGCACCCCATTTCTAGAGGATTACTGTAACACCATCTTTGTCACTGTGCTTTGCAGCAAACATAGTCTACATTTAATCTACACCAAAATTAATTTTATCATCTATGTATTCAGAGCATTTGTTGCCACACAAAATTTAATTTTGATAGAAGGCATGAAAGGTATATTTCATTTTATATATATATATATATATATATATGAATATATACCTATATGTACATACATGTAGTTCATTATTCTTGACTGTGAGGGCTTATGACTATTGACGTTGTCAATTTTTATCTCATTACTCATCGCTGCTTACTGTGGGTGCTAATAGTATATTTCCATGGAGTTTGTGTGTGCTGTAATGTAAATTCTGACATTGCTAGTGTCAGTCACTAATCTACCTCATTCAGTTCATGTCAAGATGATACATCACAATGCTCAACAACTGTCATCTCAGCTTTAAATAGATCTACATTTTCTCAACTTTACAATTAATTTTTTTGTTTAGAATCTAGTTACTGTTTTAACAATATGAGCAACTAACTCATTCTAATATATTCAAAGCAACTGCTGATTTTAAAATATTCCCTTCAAAAATTAAGCAAAAAGAATAATAGTTCTAAATGAATAATAAAACAATTTATTATAGAAAGAAAATTGATCAAAACTTGCCTTTTGAAAAATTTAAGAGTTGTACTTCTATAGACTTTTATATTTTACTTTAAGTGCATTTTAAAAGGATACTTTTACAACATTTAAAAATATGTAAGTTAATTAGGGTGGACCTATTTCAAGTTGAACCTTTCCAGAGTTATATAGCTGGAATGTTTGGACATATCTTGACTTTTTGCAGTGCATGTATCCTTTCAATAGTTTTCCTTCTATTTCTCTTTCTTTGCAGTCTCTTCCCATTTACATTGTTAATATGTTTTTTATTTTTCATTCTTTTTTCTGTATTTTTCCTTATGCATCTTCTTATGCTCTTTTTCTTTACTCTCCTGAGTTATCTGTTCAATTGGCCTTACAATTAAAATATTTTAATTAATTTAATTAAATCATTTCCTTGTTTTTCTCCTTTAACCTACAAAAGTTTTGAAATGCATGTCAGGACTTTTTCTCGTTCCCTTTCATTTCTCTTGATATAGTCATTTCTGTGTCCTTCTAAATTTCATTCTTCTAATCTATACTTCCATGTTGTCCTTTTTATTCCTGTTGTTCCAAACACATTTTAATTTTCTCCTGGATTTCCCCAAACATTCTCAATGACTAGTGGAATTCTAGTTTCAAAATATATATATATATATCCTGAATATTCGTGTTGGGAATTCCCTGAAATTAAAACAAAAACTTTAAAAAAATTGAATGGCAAAATAACTGAATTGCTTTGATAACCATGCTTATTATAATAATATTTCATTTAAAAGTAATAAAATATTTTGAATATGATAAAGTATTTTGAAAACAATTGCTAAAATCAGCTAAGTTGTTCACAAAAAAAAGATAATTTGAGTTTTTATGTATGTAGTACCAGCTAAGCTATGTATAAAAGAACCTGCTTGAAGATTTTGAGGTTGCCAGGGCAATATGAAGGCAATTTCTAAGCCAGCCTGCCAGAGAGGAAGAGTACTCTAATCTTTGCAGCTCTAAAGGATAACTATGAAAATGGTCTCCTATAATGAGTAAACTGATAATATACTCCATTTCCACATCCATGCTTTGTACAGCTCTAATATGCAAATGTCTTCTTCACTTCTCTTTCTGTCTCCAGGCTTTTCTCACAGCAGTCTACCCAATACCACCATCAGACGCATCTTCCCAATGTGTAACTTGAGTTATACCAGTCATATACTCCTAAAACAGTTCCCTCCATGCCTGTCAAATAAAGTTCATTTTTAAAAGATGTTCTATAATCTGGCTCCAGTCTACTTTTCTATCCAATCTATCTTTTTGACCTAATACACCAGTGAAGTGGGGAACATATTCGTATAATGCCAGCAAGATTAGACTTTCAGCTCTGCCATTGTTTGCACTATCTCCTCTAAATGCTCTTCTCTCAACTTGGATGTGTCTGAATTCTGTTCATTAAAAATCAGCTTTTTGGAAGCTTCCTGAATTCCGACTAACTGGACGTAATGTTTTCTTCCTCTAAACTTTAATAACACATTTATTGTATTATGTATTCTGTGTGTGTGTGTGTTTGTACTTTTAATTTCCACTATCAGACTCTAGGTGACACTATTAGTTGCGTAAGTGAAAAGAGCCTCCTGCCTGATTCGTCTCAATATCCTCCACTATTTTTACCATGTACTTTATATTAGATAACATTCATGTGTATTTGATAAATGATTGAATAAATAGGTCTTTAAAATTATTATAGTAATAGGAATTCTATGAAAGAATATAAAATATTTTGTTAAAAATACCTCCAATTTAGAGGTATTTTTTGCCCAAAGTACCTCCAAACCTTTCTTTATGAATGTGTCTTAAAGAACAGTAGCAGACTGCATTTGTAGGAGACATCTCATAACCTGATTAGGGCTGCTCCCTGGCAGGAGAATAAACTATTGAGAAACAAAACTCTATGAACGAATCTTCCTGTGGAAATGAGTTACCTAACTATTGAATCTTATAAGGTTCCCCCACACCCAATACCTGTCTACTTCTTTCCTAGAGTCAGCTTATCAAGGCTACAGTTTCTCATACCTTGGCGATAGACTAGACCCCTCGTCCCCTGTCGCTGATCTTTCTTAAGCAAGGTGGTAAGAGAACAAAGCTGAACCTCTTTTACTTTCCCCTGAAGACCTCCAGTCCAGGCTCTGGTTTCTGACATTGGTCCTTCTGTTGGTACAAAGTCTAGTTTCTTTCTGGAAGTAAAGGAATCATGTGAGGGGGGTTTGAGAGAGAATAAACAGAATCCCCCCCCCCCTTTTTTCCCCAAGCCATGGTCAGATATAAAAGGAGACTCCAGGAGGTGATTAGATAATTATTGCCACTTCATAATATAAATGATGAGGTCCTCAGGGACCTACACTCTGGCATTTCTAACATTGGCTCATCATCTTGATTCTTAATTCCTGTGTGTTTATCTGGCACCTCTTTTCTGCTTTTGTGTAACCTTTGGTTCATCAAACCTGAACCTGCTTATCTGATGAGGTTGTGACTGTCCAAGTTGGTGCAAAAATAGGTCCTGATATTATTCTCCATATTTGTAATCAGACCTGTTGCTCCACCAGGAGCAACATGGTTCCCTCCTTACTTTTCCTTCTCGCAAAAAGAACTTCCTTTCTTCTTTGAGTAGAGCCAGCCTGGTGGCATGTTTTCACATTTAACGCATTTATGAAAATATTTTTTAAGCATAGCAGAAATCACATTTTAACTACAGTAAGTCAGTAAAGGCCAAATAATGTAGAATGGAATTATATCAACTTCAACTTACTTTGAAGATCAAAAAGTAATTAGAACTTTTCCTGTTCATCTAGATTGTTAGCAACTATTGCTATAATGGCTTTATTTGATGGCTTTCTCTATGTGTATCATTTTCTGTTTGTTTCAAAGCACAACGAAGGTACTGTGTCTTCTTTCTTCTGCCACCTCTTCTGGGAGGAACACTTAGGAGACCAGCACTGTGTCTGCTGTCTCTTGCATAGCCCATCTCCTTTCTTTGTCATGATATAATACAACCATTACCAAAAAAAAATGTATATATATAACAGTTACTCCTGTCTTCATTTTATGGATTTGAAATGTGACACATGGGACTGAAGGCCATTCATTGAATCAGTTAAACAGCTTTGAAAAAAGCTTCTGAGACTGAGACACAGAAAATAGCATAACCTTATTTCATTTGCCGTTTTATGTACATAGGGAAAGTGACATTCAAATTGGCACTTTTGTTTCACCGATTCAAATGTGCTAGGTTATAATCATGGAAGTAACTACTACATGGTTCTTTTCCCTTTCATTTTTTTTTGGTTTTTTGGACAAAAATTAGAGGGGAAAAAAAAAGTCTTACTGTTAAGGAGAGCTTATAAGTAAGAAAATGAATTTTTTAAAAAGAATCGTCAATAAATATTTTTAAAAAATTAAAGACAATGGAATTTATGGGGTGGATATTTGCATATCAGTGTAAACTAAATATAAATTTTCTTTTAAAATACCCTTTGGTAGTAGTTGATAGTTACTGCAATCTATTTTCCCATGACCTCTTAAGGAGGGGGTCATAGCAGTTTTGAAATACTCATTCTTAAATGTTTAATTTAATACTGAGTGCCGAATGATTGATAAATGTTCTCCTGACCACTTCTGGTCATCAGGCATTTAAGGAACCTACAGAGTGGCGTATTGACTTGTTCTTCAAATATGGAAGCTGACATTGGCTTTGCTAAGGAATTTCCAATTTTTGGCTGCAATAGCAAAATAGATATTTTATTTCTCTCTTAGACTAATATAAAGCATTTCTATGATATTGAGTACTTAATGCAATTCTTCCCACTGGTTACATTTGAGACATAGGTCAAGTGATTTTTGATATAGTTGATATTAAAAGTATATATATGTATATATACTCATATATATACATATATATATATATATATATATATATATATATATATATATATATGATGCACCATTAGAGCATACCTCTAATGCTATGTTCCAAGTCATTAAGGTCAATGATAAGGGATGACTAGGATGCCTGTTATCAAGGATTCAGTGTTGTCCATGAATTTGTCATGGACATATGTTTGCTTCAAATTATAATGAACTTTGTATAAGAATTTAAGTGTAGAACTAAGACAACATGGATAATTCAAGGCAAAAATCTAGTTATGGCTGAAATATTAATATAATCGTGGAAAAAAGATGTGGATATGGATCTGTACTTAAGTTACCCTGGTAACTGTCATTGTGCCTTGTTCTTTCTTCATTTGTATTCACAACTATAGTTCGCCATCATGCTCATAGGTAAATGTACTGAAGGATACTTTAAAATAAATATTTTGATGCATCCATGTCTTGTACTTAGTAAATAGCACCTGGTAAATTTCTAAGGTGACTTTCACATTTTGTGAAATCCAGGACAAGAGGAAGAAATCTGGGCAAATTGGTAAAAAAAAAATTTAAAAATAAATAAATAAAATAAAACCCCAAAACCCACTTCAACTATATTATAATTTGCAAAAGTGTCCTTTGTTAAAGTGTCTAACCTCTTCTGGCTTTGAGAGGCTTCTCACAAGTTGAATGTTTATGCATAATTTTAATTATTTACTATTTTTTTTTTTTGTATACTCCCAAGTTAAACGAAATCCATGAGACTTGAAAATACAGTCTATGCTGAGTGAACTGTTCTAATAACAACGTCAGGGTTTCGTTGTACAACAGACTCAGAGAAAGGTTTCACAGGCAACTCTAACAAGACTGCACAGTGAAGACATACGTTTATCCTTTATTTAGGATGACAAAAACTTAAACATATCTTTCAGTTCTGTATTTTTCTCACACAGATAGACTGTATCTCAGTAATCTGGACACCAAGTTATTTAAAGCTATTATTTAGTACCATAATAAGTAGTAATTTAAATGCAAGGTAAAATCACCACATTGTCTTGTTTACTACTGATGTTAATTTTAAGCTGACGTTCAGTGCTCCCCAAAAAGGCAGCCTATGATTTGTTATCATTAAACTGTCAGCTCTGCCTTGAGTTGGAAATAGATTCATACTACAGTTCTTACAGCATATCACTTTATTTTCTATCAGTCAAAAAAAAAAAAATCTAGAGTCGTTTTAATTGTGTCTGTGCTATTTTTCTATTAACCGTTTCATGCATTTTTCCTGGCCTTTTAATTGCAGTTTAATAGTGGTCATTATCACATTAAGGGGTGTTAGAAGAACATTTGAAGTCCTCTTGACTTCTACCAAAGTTGACACTTCAATGCTAGAGTAATTTCAGCTATTCATTTATTTAATAGTGACCTATGCAAATGTGGAACCATGTCATTTTACAAATTGACTGTAATAATTAACTAGAAAGGCAGAGTAAAATGAAACAGGTTATAATTAGAATATAACTGCTACAGTATTACGTCAGCTAGAATAAAATAATCTCAAATGATTAAATTGGTTTCAATTATTAAGAATCAGTTTAATGTACCCACTGTTCTGATTTTTACATTTCTCTTTTTTGTGTGCATTAGATGTCACCTCATACAATTTATGTATTTTATTCATCTTGGTAAAACAGGCATTACAGAAGTTTAATTAAGTAGTAAAAGACTTCACATTATTCTGCTGAATTCTAAATTAGTTGTAGAAACTAGTCAGAGTGCATGCTACATACGACTCAGGATCATTTCAATTAGCTGTATCTATTAAGCCACCCAGTATTCCCTTTACACAGTAAATATATCTAACATGTAACTAGCCATCAGAATATATAGTTTAATCACATAATTATCACAACTTTCCCAACTAGTTCTTGGATGCATCATCTTTACATCACTTTTTTGAAAAAACAACAGCCATTTTTCCAAAATCCCAAGAATTTCTCACATTCATGACTCCTGTACACTTGGCCGTAGGTCTGGCTTCGTGGGCATATGGCACAGAGTCTCTGCACCCACAGGGGCCCCTCACTTCGTTCAGTGTTCTGCTCTTGCTATATTGAAATTCTTAAGATTTTTGAACAAGGAGTGTTGCATTTTCCTTTCATTCTGAGGCCTACAAATTATATAGCTAGTCCCGCTTGAAAGATCTCATAAGGAAACATAATAACTTGTTCACCTTTGGCCACATATTCAACATTTTACTCATCGTTTTCCTTATTATTAGGGATTGACTCTTCGTAACATGTGACTTCAGGAAATTTTGTCATGGAGGCAGTGTGGATAAGGAGGACATCTACTTAGCCAGTTAAATTAGCCAGCAACCTTGGTAATCAATAGAGCCCAAATAATCGCAGCCAGATCATTTCCTGGTATGGGGACTGTGTTTTAATTAGCACCTTCATATCCCAGTGTATATATTGGTTTTAGTTACTGACGTCTTCCTAAAACAAAGAAGCTATATAACAATGGTGTTACAGTCAAAGGTATTTGGAATATGTTCAAGTTTAGATCATGTGACTTCCAGTGATACAGTTCCAAAAATGTTTCCAGCCAGTACATATCTCCAAATTCTGGAAAATCCTTTATCCTCTAATAATCTAAGATGGTGCCTGAATAGTTTAAAATTCACTTTTTAATAAAGATGAACTTTGGTATTCTCAGCATATAGTTATTTTTGTCTCAAAGTCTGGATTTTTATGCAGAAAATGCCTTATTCTATGAAGGTATGTTGTTGATATTATGTTTCTTCTATTACATCCTCTTTTATTCTAATTGATCCTGACAGCTTTAGCACTTTGATTGGTAGTTCAAGAAGTGCAGTCAAGAAAGTTCAGGTACTATGATCAATTAAGGTACTAGTTAAAAATACAAATCCCTACTGAATCAAAAGTTTAAGTCTTATTGATTCTTCCACTTTTTAATGTGCGATTTGTTCTGTTACTTTAGGACTTTCTTAGGAGCATATAATAATGATTTTGCAGTGTACTGCTACATAACCTGGTGGGCTATTTAGCATGCACATACGGCTTTTGTGCCTTGAGGAAATCTCTTCAAAACTCCAAGACAGGGATTGCTCAGAATAAAGGTAAAGTCTTCCTTCCTCCTGTAGTTCAGTATTACTGAAATCTATTCCATCCTGGAATTCTGAGGATATTTCCAATGGTTAGAATTTATAGTATGGAGAATTGTAAAGAAGCCATTGTCCTACCCAGAAAATGGTAATCTGATATCTATATATATACTATGAAACAGTTTTAAGAACTAAGGAGCTGACTAAACAATCCAGAGATTGGATGAAAATTAGCATATCCCTTTCATGAAGGCTTTTTCTTTTTTAAGTTCATCCCCAAAGCTTTTAATCTTGATTTCCATGAAGTTATGAATCTGAGGATAACGTCAAACACACCCCAAAATCAAACTGATTCACTGAGGCACTTTCCTAAAAACTTAGATCCTATCATCAAGTAAATGGACTTTTCTTCACAGGACTTAGAGACCAAAACATTTTCTGCCATCTGCACTGTTGTAATTCTTTCAGATGCATCAATTCAACAATTTTTAACAACAATAACTCATCCTGACCTTTTAATAATCAAAAATAATGTATCCAGCTAGTTTTCTGATTGATTTGACTCTTCTTTTATCAGTTTAAGCTGAATATTGAGTCAGAAATGCAGTATATTCAGGGCACCATGAGGTCAACTGGGTGAAAAGAGAAAATACTTATTCTAAAGAGAATAGCAATAATTTTTTTAAAAAACCATTTAGGATTTGAAAGAATGCCTTGAGCTTGAAAATCACTTCTATTTTTTTCCAATTGGAATTAAAGTTCTTTATTATAATGTAATTGTAATTAATATTGTGCAGTTGTAATAATATAATTATTATTAATTACATTTTCCAAATGTAATTAAAATCCATTGCTTGGAACAAAGGCAATCACTGGATTACAATTATCTGTATTTCTAAAGGAAACAATTAATATGGCAGGTTTCAGTTACATAGTACAATTAACCAGATACTGTATGTCTTATAACTATTAATTCACATACCTGGAATAATAGTAAGCACAAGTAATATAGGCACATTTTATTCTAGAAGGCAATTTTTAAAGATCTGTCTTTAATACATTTTTAATTTCGTTGGTGATTTAAAAAAATACCGTGCATTTAGATTTGTTTCTATATTTATATGTGACATCTTGAATGACACATATTTAACTTTCCAGAATCATATATATCATAATATATCACAAACAGCATCATTAACATTTCAAATGGGGGTTACTTCTGTATTCATGAGTTAGAATTTAATAGTAGATTAAATATAATTACAAGTGCATTCTCATAATAGAGCTACAGAGTTGTCAATTAAATGTTATTAATGGGAGGTTAAATTTTCTATGAGTTCAGAGACAATGTCAAATTTCAAATTCCAAGGTTTACACTAATATCACCCACACAATTTGTTCTACTTTTTAAAAACCTCAGTTTATACAGTGATAAAATGGACTGAAAACAGTCTCATTTCTTTCAAAATGAGTGCGAAGATTAAAGACTGTCTTCAAGATAAGTAACAGAATAAAATATTGTAACTTCTAATTACTGATAGGAGAATACTTAGTTTTTATTTACATAAACTCTGTTGTAACTGATTTGGCCAACAAATGGGAAATAGGACAAACTAAGGAATAGGCAGTCTTTTTATACCCTCTCTAGTTTTCATTGTCCCCCACTGCCTATCAGTGATTCTCTATTTAAGATGTTAGCTCTTAATGAAGGTATTATTATAGAAAAGACACTTACATGGATGGAGAGCCAAAAAAAATTTTAATTTCAGATTTTTTTCTTTAAAATTCCAATTTCCCATTAAGAACTAAAGAAAAAAAGTACCTTAATAAACAAATCTAACATGATGAAAGGTTCAGTCTTGGCCTAATGTATTCAGAGAAATAGTAAAATAACCAAAAATCTAAAAATAAATACTTAAAATCTTTATTCAATCTCTCCAAATGGCAACAGGAAAAGTAAATTTTTGACCTGCTCTCAGAGACCTTTCTATCTCAAAGTTCTGACTAGATGACCACCCAGCTCACTGCAGCCTCACTCACTTTATTAGGCAGATAATAGATCAATTTCATCCTTATGTGCCACGCCCCAGCCCCTTTAGGGTAGTCCCCCTGCACAAGTTCTCCACAACAAAAGAAATCTAGAGAACTCACCCAGCAAAAGGGAATCCTTCTACTTTAGAACCTTTTCTTAAGGGTGGGGGGACAGGGGAGGGTTGATTATGGGTAATATATAAATAAGTTTATCTGCATGACGATTTTCCTCCTGGTTGATAAATCTTTGGCTCCACAAACAGCACACCTGATATTTATTGGTCTTTCAATTGTTTCTTGTATTTATACTTTCTGCCATCTTTCCCTCCATTGACGCTGCATAAGTGAACTTGCCTGCTGCCCTGCTAGCCCTCTTAGCAAAACCTGGCTCTGGAATGCAGACAAGCTCCACCATCTCTACCCTGGTAACAGGCTGGGGATATGTTCACTAGGCAAGTACCCTCACAGCCACTGACTGCAGCCGAAGCAAAAGTGGCACTGTTACAAACTACCAAATATTTGGGCACTTACCAATTACCAAATATTTGTGTAATCTTGCTGGAGTCACTAAATTTGCACCTTCTTTCCTGGAGGGTGCAAAATACCAAAGGGTGAGTGGCTGAACAATAACCGCGATCTACCTGTTACTGGCCAACAACACAGAGCAAATCGGGCTCTAATCTGAGCCTGACTGTGGCTGGGGTGCTGTTCTCTGGAAGGGAAACAAGGAAGCCATTTATTGCTATTCACCAGGACCTTGTCTACGGGAATTTCAGCTTCGTGAGGCAAAAATATACCTGCCGCCGTTCTTGTCTAAGTTTTCTTATTTTGTCTTTTACCGACACGACAGCTTCTTACTTTCCTCATGCTGAAGGAGCATCACCAACAGCAAGGATTCAGGAATTCTTTCTGGTGGTGAGGGAGTCTGTGATTCTTCAGATAAGTCCATCAGAAACATGATCCAGAGAAAAAGGACAGTTTATTACTCGGCAGCTAACAGTAGCTAGAGTGTCAGCATTTCCACAGGATGATGGGAAGAGGGTTAGTTGATTCTGCACATGCAGTTGGGAGCCTTACAAGAGAGGAATTCTGAGCCAGGACACCCAAATCTTTTATGATAGGAAGTACCATTCCTGACTTCGCCCCAGAGGGATGGAGACATTTTTTTATAGTAATGAACAGTAAACAAACCTACCCTTGGCTCCAGGGGGAGATGCTCTATCAGTCTTCCAAGGTTGTTCATTTTACAGACAGTCTTGAAAAGATAGTCTGTAGCAACTATAGTTAAGTGCCTCTATTCACAAGACATACCAAAACACAAGAGACGCGTGGAGGATATTCTCACAACCCTGTTATTTTTCTTCTTTGATATAGAAATATTTGTCCTACCTCCCCCCATTTTTCCTTCACACTGCTACGTTTTTCTCAGCACTTACTTTTTGGAATAATGATGACTTTTTAAAAGCAGGAACAAAAATTATTATATATAATTTCCCGTAAAAATAGAATATTACAACTACAAAGTACATATGTATGTATATGACATTGTATAGTATGTATATAGTATTATGTGCGTACTAAACACAAAATGAACAACAAACATTGCCTCATTTTTTACATGATGTAAAAATAATTTATTCAGTATGGATTCATCTAGCAAGTCTCATGTAAAGACCTTCTATAACTAAGAAAATGAAATTAAAACACTCCTCACAAAGACATTGAAAGTGTTACAATGGTATTTTTTCTGATAATTATGGTGGACAAAAATGAGAAGAAATAAGAATAAACCTAGTTCTTATGGTTATGCATTTTCAAGTCAAGAAGTTTATCATGAAATTTTTCATTAAAACATATATGTAGCTATGGTTAATTTTAAAAATGATATAGAAACAGGCTTATAATAGTGTCACGTATCTCCTGTGATATTGTTATGGCATTATGCTCCATTATGGGATGATTACAGAAGAAAGATAGAAATGAAGGAAAAGAATATAATGGCATCTGAAAGGCCAAGAATGCTGCTGTCAGAGATGAAACTGAAAAACAGATCTTTTTCAAAGGGTCTTTTTCTCAGGTGTAATATGATACAATGTGTATAAAAGGATGTAGCCATATCTAGAAAGCTGAACAGCAAAGACCCTGGATTTGATTTCAGCGCCCTGAATCCCTGCTATTTATTTTCCTTCCGAAATCATGTTAATCTATTTAATTACCCATGTAATTAAAAGAATCACAATGTGCCAGAATGAAATGCAGTTTTAAGTGATTAAATAAATAAAATAATTTATATTGTCAAATTTTATAAACAAAACAAAATAATAAAAAATGAGATACTGTATTGCTAGTATTCAATTAAGTGGAAATTTTAGTAGCAAACAACTCAGGTTTTCTGAGTGTTTTTTCTGAAAAAAATAAAAGTTCTTGCCTGCTTGTTTTGATCAGCTATGTCTAAATAAAGGCAGTGACATATGTTTTGGTCAAAACTATTTTGGGTACATACCATCACAACCATAAAAATGTTCACAGATTTGAATGAATATTTTTCTGGTTTGGTCATTCTGCCCTGAAGAAAGGGCACAGAGAATACTTTAAGTATTTAACAGGAAGAACATACTTACATTTCAAAATATAATGACAAATATTTGTTGACTGTTTATTATGCTTTTTCGTTATGAGTACAATAGAATTTGAATAATGCTCTTGTATCTTTTCATCAGTTCTAGACACCAGCTAATGTGGAAGCCCAAGGAAAATACAGGGCCACAGAAGGACAATAAAAAGTACTGGCCTGAGTAAATTAATACTGTCACCCCAAAGAAGTTTCTTTGTGCCCTTTAGCAGTCAATAACCTTCCTTAAACCCCTAGCCCCAGGCAACCATTGATCTGTTTTCAGTCACTATAGATTATTTTGCTTGTTCTAGAATTTCATGTAAGTGAAATCATGTTGTATGCATTCTTTTGTATCTGGCTTCTTTTGCTCAGCGTGATGTTTTTTAGATTCCTCCAACTTGATGGGTTAACCAGTAATTAATCTTTTTTTTTTTTTAAATCACTGAGTAGTATTCCATTGTATGAATTGTGTGAATATGCCAAAACGTACTTATCTATCCATCCACCTTACGATGGATGTTTGGGTTGTTTCCAGTGTGCTGCAATTTTGAATAAATGTGCTGTGAATACTTACGTGTATGTATTTTTGTGGACTTATGTTTTAGGTTCTTTAGGGTAAATATCTAAGAATGGAATTGCTGAATTATGTGGTACTCATAAATTTAACTTTGTAAGAAAGTGTCAAAGAGTTTTCCAAAGTGGTTATGTTATTTTATACTGGCATAAGCTATGTATGGAAGTTCTCATTGCTCTCCATCCTTGCCAATACTTGAGATTGTCAGTTTGTTTTAATTTATGAGTGTGCGGGGTATCTCAGTGTGGTTTAATTTGCATTTCTCAGATGACTAATGATGATGAGCAACTTTTCAAATGGCTTATTGGCCATTGATATCCTTTCTTTTGTGAAGCATCTGTTCAAACATTTTGTCTATTTTTAATTTAATTGGGATTTTTGTCTTTTTATTATTGGTTTGTAACAGATTTTTTAAAAAAATATATTCTGGACACAAACTTTTTGTCAGATATGTTTATTAGAAATATACTGTCCAAGTCTGTAGCTTGCCTTTCATTTTCATAAGTTTCATATGAAGAACAGATATTTTTAAATTTTGTGAATTCCAGTTTATTAATTTTGTTATGGTTAGTTCTTTTTATGCCCTACATAAGATTTCTTTGTCCTATCCAAATATCAGAAGATTTTTTTCATATTTATCCTAGAGTCTAATAGTTTTAGCTTTTGTGATTAGGTCTCTAATTTATATCAAATGAATGTTTTATTTAGTATAAGGGTTGAGATAGTTATATTTCTATATAGATATCCATTTGCTTTTTCAAAATTTGTTAAAAATACTCATTGAATGAATTTGGCAACTTTTTCAACCATCACTTTCCCAGATAGGTGAGCCACTGGTTTTAAACTATCTACTGTTTCGAATTGAACGACATGTTTATCCTTACCGTTAACACACTGTTTCAATTACAGTAGCTCTACTTTAAAAACAGCTCTTTGCTATTTAAAATTCTTTACTTTTCCTAATAAATTTGAAATCAGCTTGTCAAATACTACAAAAAAGCATACTGAGATTATGGTTAGAATTGCACTGAATTTATAGTACAGTTTAGAGAGAATTACCATCCTAATTTATTGAGTTTTCCAGTTCATAAACGTGATATGAGTATCTATTTATTAAGGTCTTTATCTCAATAATCTTTTGTAACTGTAAATATACAGGTCTTGTAAATATTTTAAAAATTATGATTAATATATCGTGTTTTTAGTATTATTAAAAATGGTATTTGTGAGATTCATTCTTCTATTGTTTACTCTTAGTATATAGAATACAATTGACTTTTACATATGGCTTTTGCATCCCACCAAATAACTGAAAAGCCTTGATAAATTTGCTTTTTAGTTATTGTTGTTTTTCTCCCTAGATTATTTGATTGTCGAAAGTAAATTACAATATAATCAATGAATAAAAACATTGTTGCATCTTCTTTCAGATATTTATGCCTTGTGTCTTTTTCGCACCTTAATTCACTGGCAGGCATCCCTCGGACCAAGTTGCGGTAAGAGCAGGCGTCTTTACTTTGTTCTTTATCTTAAGGAGAACATATTATGTGTTTTACAATTAATTGTGACAGTAGCTGTAGGTTTTCAGTAGATACTCTTATCAGTTTTGACGAGTTACTTTCTATTGCTAGTAATTTTTTAATCAATGGATATTAAATATTATCAAATGCATTTTCTGCAACAATTTTGACTATGGCTTTTCTCCTTCATTCTGTTAGTATGGTGAATTTCATTGTTAATATGTGAATTTCATTTGCATACCTGGAATAACCCCATTTGGTCATGATGCATATTTCTTTTACCATAATGCTGGATTCGGTTGGCTAATATTTTGTTAAGAATTTTGGCACCTATATTTATAGGAACTATAGGTCTTTAATTTTTCCTCCTTTGCTTTGCTTTGTTTTATTTTTGGTCTGATTTTTCTATCAGGGTGATAGGGTAAAATGTCTAATACAATGTACCAGTAAACCCTTCTGTGCATGCTGTTTTTTGAGTGACATTTTAAATTCTGAATTCAATCCATTTAGTAAATATAAACTATTCTGGTTTTTTAATGCTTCTTATTTCTGTTTGTGTCTTAGGAAGAATTTGCCCTTTTGGTTATAATTTGCCAAATTTCTTGGTGTAAAGTTGTTCATGATATTACTTGTTATCCTTATAAATTGTGTAGTATCTGTAGTGATATCTTCTATTATATTTCTAATATAAATCATTGTGTTTTCTAGCTTTTTTTCTTCATGTGTCTAACAATATGTATATAAATATTATGGACTGTTTTAAAAACCCAGCTTAGTTTAGTTGATGTACTGTATCGTTTCTCTGTTTTTTACCTCCTTGGTTTCCACTCATTTTTATTTCTTCTTCCTTGTATTTACCTTGTGTTTAATTTACTCTTTAGCCCCCTAGCTTCTTAATATGGATACTTAACATCTTTTGATTTTTAACACCTAAATTTCCTCTGGAATATTTAGAGATATGTTATGTAATTTGGTAAAATTTGGGGATTTTTCAGAAATATTTTTATAACCTAATATCAGAATTGACATCACGCCTGTCCTGTTTGTGGTTACATATTCCATCTCTAGTACAGTGTTGGAATGGACTATAAAAGGATGTGAATTTCAGAAAGTGGAAATCACTGGGGACTATCTTTGAGGATGGCTACCACAGGTGCATACATATTCTGCACTATACATTCAGGATGAATTGACCTTTTTCATTATATAAGATCTCTCTTTATGTCTGAACATATTTCTTGTTCTGAATTGCACTTTCTCTTATATTAACATAGATACTCTAGCTTTTTTATGATTAGTGTTTTCATGTTATATGTTTTATGTACTTCATTCAAAATATCTGTGTCTTTGTATTTAAACTGAGTTTCTTATGGACATTATAAAATTGGGTCTTGGTTTTTAATTCAGTTTGTTTAGACCATTTACAATTATTGTAATTACCAATATGATTGAACTTAATGCTACAGTGTTGTTATTTGTCTTCTGTAGTTCCTACTGTTCTTTGCTCATTTTTATCCCTTCTTGCCTTCTAATTGATAGACTAATTTTAGTGTTCAATTTTATCTCCATTATTGTCATTTACGTAGATTGTATCTTCATATATATTATACCACTTAACATACAATGTAGAAATCTTTCTATTTCTCCCTCTTCTCTTTTGTGCTATTGCTGTCATATGTTTTATTTCTCTGTATGTTATTAATCTCAGACACATTGATTTTTTTTTTTTTGCTATAAACAGTCAATTATCTTTTAAAGTAATTTAAAATGAGAGAAAAAAATATCTTTTTTTTTTTTTTCCAGTGTATTTACCATTTCTGGTAGCCTTCATTTCCTTAGTGTGAATCCAAATTTCCATTTAGGTCATTTATAGATTCAAATGTCCATTTGGATCATATTCCTTCAGTCTAAAGAACTTCCTTCATCTTTCTTGGTAGTGCATGCCCTTGTCTACTAGTTCCGTCATCTATGTGGATTCTAGGTCTTTTTAAAAAAATGGTTTTTATCTTTAATATTGGTCATATTTTCTTGCTCCTTCACATATCTAGTAATTTTTCATTGGATGCTAGACATTATAATTATTATATTGTTGAGTTCCTGAATTTTTTGTTTTCTTTAAAGAGTATTGAATATTATTTTGAAAAATAGTTAAGTTGTCTTGTTGATCAGCTTGATTACTAGCTTTATTTTTAAGTTTCTTGTGGCAGCTATAGTGTAGTTTTTAACTCTATTTTAGTGCTAGTTTGGCCTTGCCCATCTGAGGTATCTACCAAAATCCTGCATGTTCATTGAAGTCTTTCCACTCCAGCTAGTTAAAACTTAAACATATCCCAGCCCTGTGTGAGCTCTTAGAATTTTTTAGTTCACAATTCCCCATAGTAGTTCTTTTTCTAATACTTCTTTGCCGAGCCTCAGGTCATCTCACAGTAACATATGTGCACCTTAGAATTCAGGAAAAAAAAAAAAAAAAGAACTAGGGAACTTTATGGAACCATTTGTTCGCATATCTCCCTCCTTCCTAATATTGTGCCCTACAAATTCCAGCCAATCCAGCTTGGCTGAACTTTGAACTTTATCTCTTTAACTTTGCAAGGGTGCTATGATTTGGTTGGGTTCCCCTTTCAAATTATGCCTTTAAACAGAAAGTCAGGGAAATTATAGAATGTACCCCATTTTTCTTGTTTCAGTGATCACAGCCCAGTGGTCTAATGTCTGAGAACAACTATTTCATATGTTTTGTTCAGTTTTCTAGTTGTTTACAACAGGAAGTCATGTCTGATCTATGTACGTCCACATGGCCAAAGTAGAAGTTCTCTTTATTTTTAAATTTTGACCAAATTTTAAGTTCAGTGAACCTAAATTATGCAGAATATTGACTGATAATTGTATTTTGCAATATTCCTTTTTGGGGAAATCTAAACAACTACAGCTGAAAGGGACTACAGCAGATGGTAGATTAGATGAATTTATTAGCTAATCAGTGTCATAAGCGTCAGTGCTGTCCCCTGCATGGAAGTAACATTAGCCTAGGTAAATATAATTCACTGAATTGTAAAATAGTCTCTTGAGATTTCTATATTATCAACCAACCGAAAAATGGAGATGGAGTATTCTATTAACGTTTAAATACAATTTTTTTTCAGGAAAACCATTAATGGAGTATTCATAATATAGCAACTCCAGTCCTTTACATTATGACAAATTTAATAAAGAAAAGAACCAAAAGCAAGAGTGAAGAAAACTAGAAAGAAAGGACATAATGGCCTCTGAATGAGATTACAGAAATAATAAAATATGCGATGAATATGGGACAAAGAAAGGAGGAGCAGAATTTTAAAAAGCAAAAGAAAAAAATTAGGGAACACTTTAACCAAGATATTCAGAAGTGAATTACTTAACTACAAAATTCTATCCATTCCATTTGTGAAACATTCACATGGTGTGACTTGAAGCTCCCTGTAGAGAGAGGTGAGAGAAGACAGCAGGTTCGTAGGAAGGAAGGCAGGCCAGACTTAGCAGAAAGAACATGAGTGAAGCATGAAAGTAAGAAGTGCAAGGTAAGTTCTAGGAATGAAAATAAAACCAGTTTGGCTACAATGAGGGGGAGTACTATAACATAAGACTGGAAAAGATAAGATAAATTGGGGCCAGATTATATAGGCCTTTGAATACCAGGCTGAGGATTTACTGTTCTTTTTGGTTAAAAATGGGGAGTCACTGAAGGTTTTTGAGTAGGGGAGTGAACTGACCTTTGGGTCAATTACTCTGGCTGCAATGTGTAAAGTAGATTGGAAGAGGGAGAGAATAAAAGTGAAGAGACACCCTGGGAGGCTATTGAATTAGATCAGGTGACAAGTAATGAGAACCTGAACTATGGGAGTAGCAGTAGGACTGGAAAGAAAAGGATGAATTCAAGATATCTTTCATGGGTCAAATCTATGGGGCATAGTAACTAATGAGATCTGAGGGAACTGTTAAAAAAGATTCTGAGATTTTTTAAGCCTGAGTTACTGAGTAAGTAGGGAAATAAGGAGAGAAAGCAGGTTTGAGTGGTTGTAGGTATATGTGTGGGGGATATTGGTGGTGGTGGTTTTTGTGGTGGGTGGTTTGTGCAGAGGAAGTGATGAGATGGATTTTGATATGCTGTCCTTATAAGTAGTGGAGGGTAGCAATTTTCAGAAAAAGAAATAGAACAATTTAATTCTAGTGTTAGAAGGACTGCACTTAGTGTGTAGTTGGCACTCAATAAATGTTGACTGAACCAATCTTTATTAATTTCAATGGACATTTTTTACTCATTCACTCAACAGGTATTTATTGAACAACTACTATATGCCAGGCACTGTTCTAGATAATGAGAGGTATCATAGTTTTCAATAAAAATGATATCTCCCTTATGGGTAACTGGGAAAGTCTGCTGGGAAAGAGACAATTAAATGAGTATTTACAATAAACAACATAGGTATTGCTTTAGCTAAAGCACCACTTGATATGCAAGAAGATAGCAGGGACCCTTCCAAGTGTAGGATGCTCAAGGAATGTTTCTCAAAAGAATATCTGACTCAGCTGAAAGGCTGAGTAGGAATTAGCTAAGTGAAAAGGGGTTGGAGGGAGTCCAGGTAGAGGGAACCTCAATTGCTAAAGGCCAGAGTGATAAAGTTTCAAGTCTTTTGAGGAATTGAAAGAAGTTCATTATGGTTGAGTCATAGAGTATGAATAAAGATAGAGAATTAGGTATGGGCCAGTTCATAAAGGGTCTTATCCATACCTTTATAAGGACTTTGTATTAAGAACAGTGAGAACTCACTGAAGGGTTTTGGCAGAGAAACAGCATGACCGTATTTGCATGTTCTAAAGATTCATTAACTATACACTCGGAGCAAAAATATTTAATGTGCCCTCAGGAGTTCACATAGAAACAAACAGAAGCAATGTAATAAGGTAAGGCCTACAATAATTTAAAATGCTATTTACACTAGCCTATACTCATTATACAAGTATCAAATTCTATAGGAACACAGCTAAGAGGACAATTGATATTATGTATAAAAAGGGAAGTGTTAAAGAAGACTTAAGAAAAGGCCATTTTGAGGTGGGCCTGGAAAGTTAATAGACCCTTGAAATAAATAGTTTAAGTAAATAGCCAAGTAAATTTTCATTTACAACTTTTAAAATCTCTCATTTGTGTCCAAAAGTACTGCTTTTTCTGTCACCAATGTTCTGTCATATTGTTCATTTTTCAATTTGTATTTCATGTTGTTTGTTTGAAGTATAAAGGTATTTAAATATGTGTGAGAAAAGCTACCTTATCCAATCACTAACATACTCAAGTCACAGCTATCTTCCAAGTAGTAAAAAAAGTATTTCAATATGTTAGCAATTGGTCCACCTTTGTCAGGAAGCATGTATTTTCTAACCATTAGCACCAGAAGTAAACTCGAGTCTGTCTTGTCCATCTGTCCCCTGGGAATTTGGCTCACTTCCCTGCCTTTCCCAGATCCCTCGCGATTAGGCTATTCATGTGACTTGAGTTCAGTGGAATACCTCAATGGATCCTACTTCCAGACTTGGACTGGTAAAGGTCCTGCAAGAATGTTCACATTTTTCAATCTTCACTCATTGGTTTGCTAAATGCAGATGATCCAACAGAGGACTCCATAGAGGCCCCAGGGCAGGATGGGGTCACAACATAGAAGGAGCTTGGGTGACTGCATCACAGCTTGGAAGACAGCTGTCTATCTATAAGCATCACTCAGCCATCATTAGACTATAGAGAAATTATTTTATTAGATTCAAGCCCCTGAAAATTGGGAGTTGTTTGGGAGTTGAAAATTGGGTTCAAGTCACTGAAATTTGGGAGTTACAACAGCTAGTGTTAATTACCTTGGCTAATACAGTCCTATATTATTTCTTCAGCGCTTCTAGGAATTTGGGTCTGCTCCAGGCCTTCAGTCTCTGATATGAGACTTTACTGCTAGAACTCCCTGAGATTTTCTCCCCTACTAAGGAAATAATATCTACTCTTTACATAGTCAATGAGTATAGTATCAGTGCTGATTCTTAGGAACTTTGGCTAAATCTTAGGGTACTCAGACAAGTTTGTAATGCCATTTAGTAATTAGTCTAGCTAATGTTCATTGAACAGACGGTAAATCAAATGATGTATATTTTCTGCCTTGGTGTGCCAGACATTGGGTTATGTGGTTGGTAGTTTTTGCCTTGGTTGTTCTTATAGGATAATAATACCAGGGAATAATAAAGGAATTATCTCTTACAGCAAAGTAGGCTTATCTTGACATAAAACACAGCACTACTTTTTATAGCTACAAACATTATCTGGTGAAAAATGCTTATTAAAGAGATATGGGTGGCTCAGTATTACCTGGTTACAGATAGATGTGGGACCAGAATTAGTATTAGCTGTCATAGATCTTTCTCACATAACTAGGTATATAGGTATATTGTTAAGAAAACTAAAATTTTAAGTGTACAAGAAAATTTTTTTCTAGCCAAAGCTTTTCAGAAAATATCACACTTTGCATTTAGATCCAATAAGAAGACCTAAAAGCCTACCCAGGTCTTCATCATTCTCCCATTCAGCATCATGTATGGCTAACTCATGCAGGCCTGAGTTGGAAACCCTGTTTGATGCCTACTGACTCTTTGATAGACCCTGGGCAATTTACATAACCTCTCTCAGCCTCATGAAATAATAGTACCTTATGCTTCTGCCCTTGCTCCCCTGCAGTTCTTTTTTTCAACACAGCAGCCAGACTGATCCCATTAAGACATTTAAGTCAGATCATTTTATGACTTTGCTCAAAACTCACCAATGGCTTTTCATCTCACTAAGAACAAAAGTCAGTCTTTATAATGGTCTACAAGGCTCTATATGTGATTGGATAAATGTCTGACCTCATTTTCTGTTCCCCTCCATGTTCACTCTGTTCTAGCCCACCGGCCTTCTTGCTAGTTTTAAAATTGCCCAGTGGAAAACAGGATGTAAAAACATGCCTGGTTTCTATCTCCTCAGCAAGATTATTATTTCTGATAATATTCTGAGAGTTTCCATAATCTTCAGAGTAAACTCATAATAATAATGATAATTATTTTATTACGCTTTTCATGTAACCAACATGATGTCATTCAGTCTTCATGGACACCCACCCTAAGAGGTGGTAATAATACCTAATGGTTTGGGAGTGCAATCTGGAATCACACTGAGTGGGTTCACATTTTCCTTCCACCAGTTATTGACTGCGATTTTGGGCAAGTTACTTAATCTGTCTGGGTCTTAGTTTCCTCATATGTAAAATGAGATTAAAATAGCACCTTCTATCTAGTAGAGATGTTATTAATTAATATTTGTAAAGTGGCTAGAAGAAGGTTGAGCACATAGTATAAGGGTTTGCTAAATATTTAAATAAAAATGAATTCTTATTTTTTGTGCCTCAGTTTTATTATCTGTAAGATGGGGATAACAACATAGGATTTATTGCACAGGATTTTTGTGGGAATTAAATGAGATAGCATGTATGAATTATAAAACAGTGCCTGGCACGTAGTAAGCTGTCAATAAATGTTAGCTATTAATATTTTTATCATCATAAAAACATGGAGTTTTAGACAGACTAACTGGAATGTGCCAGGTTACACAACCTAAGAGCAGCTGAATTGTGTCTTTGTCCAAGACTACCTTTAAGTACAACCGCAAAGAGTTATAAGCATATTTTGTTGGTGAGTCTCCATCATTCAAGTGAGGCATAAAAACTTTCAGTTTCTTTTTATTTACATATGATGGTGGATGTTTTTGTTGTGTAGTAAGCTTTAAAAATCCATCTATGTTGTTATTGTTTCCTCTTCTCAATTTGTTGATACAGCCTCATTTCCAATCTATTTAGATTGTAGCTATGTAGATAAAGGAGAAGCAAGAGCTCCCTGGAAATTTGTGGAGATTGGAGAGTACCAAATCCGAATTTCTCCTCACATGGAATGTTTTCCTCTCCTTTACCATGACTTCATTCTCAGTTGCCAAACTGTATCACACAGCACAAGAGTTTTGCTGGACTGGAGAAGGCTGGGGGTCATTGGACAGTCTTACAGAAAACATCTGGGGATACTGATCCCTGTGGATGTAGCTAAAGCAGTCATCCTGATTTCAGAGCTGAAGACACCTCCCATCCCCTCCTTTTTGTGTATTTGTTTCTTTTGAGTTTGTGATGTTCATTTGTGATAGACAGGAGAGAAATTGTTAGATCACTATAATATCAGTAAGCTAGGTTATTTCCAAATCATTAATTCTGTTTCTCATCCTTCATTTGTTCAACCACAAAACCCAACAATAAGCTACATCCCAAAAGAAACAGTATTGCAAAACAACTCTAGGTAAGCAAAGGCAGCCAAGTATATGTTTTAGAATGTTTTCAGAAGGAAACATCTGCAAAATGTTTGTGCAGTGGGAATAACACAAGGGTTTACATGATAATTGTGCAGCTTCTTTTCTTTTCTGGCAATGAGGAAACACCCATGCTGCAGCGTATTTAAAAATATTTGTGTGTTTCAGCTACATTTTCATTGGCAATGGACACACAACCACAGTAACCAGGATCAATCAACATTCTATTTTCCAGCTGTTACACAAAATGTGTAATCAAGTCACAGAAATGTATTTGGATCCACATATATGCATTCTTTACTTTTTCATTCTGTCTCATGAAGCATTCTACTGGAAAAACTGGGCACATTTTTGCTATCCAAATTAGAAATCATTTAAATGGAATGGGTGTCTCTATTTTATAAAACAAGTCTCATAAAGAGGAAAAGCACTAGTTGGGAGATTGGGATTGACATATATACCCTAATATGTATAAAATGGGTAACTAATAAGAACCTGCTGTATAAAAAAATAATAAAGCATAATTTCCAATTTAAAAAAAAAAGAAGAAAAGCACTGTTTAATTCATAGAAAAAGGAGGCTGTCCTCAGGAATTTGTATTTAAAGAAAGCATATGATTTACTAGTAGTACTATGTAGTAAACAATAATGTGTAATTCTGGAAGTTTCTAAATTCATAAAGTTCTTGTCAAAAAAAGAAAATGAAAGAGTCCTCAGTTCAACTCTAAATTGAGGCTAATTGAAGGTCCTTAGCAAGTAGGAACTCTGTGTACATAGTGGTTAATCATGGGAAAAGAAGATGGAAACTTGGCTAATTCTCATTTTTTTTCTATATAAAAAATAAGCATGCACATATAGGGGAAAGTGGAGGGTAAAGATACATGATAAGCAGTCACGGCTACTGAGAAGCTTATTAATTCTAAGCCACATATTCACAAGTAAAGTCTCTATGATTACATAAGTGCAGTGATGAGTGAGATTTGGGAGATAGTCCAGCAGAAACATTGTTCAAGGTTCCAGTCCCAAATATTACTGGAGCAAATTGAAGTAAACACCATTTAATTCAGACTTTTTACATCTGATTCATTATATGAATATCAAAATGTAACATGGTCCTGTTGCCACCAAAGCAGATAGGGCCTTTGAGTAGAAATGTGAAGACACTGTTCATTGGCTCCTGCTTATCTCTGTCGTGATAAGTACGTGCTTGTTGCCTGACAAACCAGAGATGAGGCAGCTAGCACTCACCTAGAGTCACCAGCCCGCAGTGGGATACTGAAGCCCAAAGATGAATAGCTTAGTGATATTTACCAACAAAGACAACAAAGGCTATTTACCAACAAAGGCTTTAGCCAAAGTTCCTCATTTAATTAATTAAATGAACTACTCAGTTAATTAATTAACTGAATCTTTATCCTCTAAAATTGTAGGCAGATTTGGAAAAATAAAAGAAAATCAAACAGAAACTAAGAATTACTGAAAAGTAGAAATCATTTTGAAAATATAAAACTAGGGAAAATGCACCGTTAAGCACATTTTGAATGAGATTTTGTTATTAGATCAGTGAATGTTCCCTCTATTCTTAGTGATTTAGAGCAGCTTGTGTTACCAATTCCGAATCAGTAAACTTTTGTTATATTCCGTGTATGTAATGAATTGTTTTCAACAGAGTATTATTAATATAAATTAAAATCCCCACTTCCCTCTCTTTTCTACTCACCCTCCTCCTTCACCAGTAATTTGTTGAACAGATTTAAAGAGATTGTGACCTCAGGTGCCTACAGGGACCAGTCAGGTGACATAAGGAGTTAACCAGGCTTGGTAGGGGCTGTGTTCTTCTGGACACCACATCTGTAGTTAAAGTGGGGTGAGCTGATTTAGCCTAGTCATTTGTTGCTCTGCAGATATTTGGGCACTTGATAAAGCTTCTGAGTTTATTTTTATTAAAAGCTAGAAATTTGGATTTTTTAATTTGAACACACACTTCAAATGTTATCAACTAATAAAAACACTTTATAAACTACTCTATAGGTAGAACAGTACATGTTTTCTGGCTGATTCAGCAACTTGTGACAGCATATTTTGATCTTGACCAATTCATGAGGTCTGTACTATTCCTATGAGACCACACAAAAAGGCACCTAATCTAATCTAGGGATTGTTGGTAGGTGTATCAGTTACGATCAGCAGGTTTATGCTGTGGTAACAAAGAGCCAGAAAGTTTAGAGGCTTGCAGAAACAAAGGTTTATTTCTCCCTTGTGCTCTATGTTCATAATAGGTAAAGAAGGAGGTTTTGTTTGTCATAGAGACTGAGAATGATGAAACAGCCTCTATCTAAAACATAGAGTAGAGGCAAAAAAGACAAGGAAAACCTCACATTGGCTTTTCAAATGCCACGCAGCATTTCGGTTTGTATGTCATTGGCCAAAGTTAGTCACATAGAGTTTAGTAATGAATTTGGCCTTCCCCAAAGAGAGGTTTGGCCTTTCCTTCAGCTTCTGATAGGAATGTCTTTGTTTAGGGTGAGCGCTGGCTACATCTGACAATTTTAGGGCGGGTGATGGCCACATCAGAAATATCAACCTTGTGATTTAAGGTGTGAGTTTTGGGCCATGCAGTATTAGTTGACCTAAGGACTGAGTTCAACCACTTGGCCAATCAATCTATCATGCCTGTGTAATGAAGCTCCAATAAAAACTCTGGACTCAAATCTTAAGTGAGTGTCCCTGCGTGTTGTCACACATTGACACTGAAAGGGAAATGGGTCCCGAGGACAATGGAAGCCTTGCATTTGGAACCCTTTCAGACTTTCTTCTTTTGACTGATTTGCATCTGTACTCTTTCTCTGAAATAACCCCTGTGAGTACAGTAGTATTCAGTGACTTCTGTGAATCCTTGAGGGAATTATCAAATTCCACAGTGGTTTTGGAAATTCTATGAATTTGCAGTTGGTATCAGAAGTAAGGACAATATTGGAGACTGTGCCCTAAAACTTAACAGTTTGGTTAAATCTGTACACCTAGTCACTCCTCGGTTCAGTAGGGTGGGATGTATAGAGTCCCCTCAAGGAGAAATAGCACAGGTAGGAAAACTGGAATATTTGTGAATTTTAATACAATATACCACAGTGGACTTAAGGAAGAAAAATATAATTGCACTCAGTCATAAAGTATATACATGAGTCAATTGTACTCAGTCATAAAGGATATACAGGAGTCAGCCTAGTATAGAAAGTTGAGAAGTTTGTGCCAGACCTAGGGGCAGAGTACACCTAACCATGAAGTGTTGGTACAGCATGATATGAGCAGAGAACTTACATACAGTTTTATATTCCAGACTTAATCAATGGGGAGTGGCAAGTCTGGGCCAGGTCATAAAGGGCTTTACATGGTTAGCAAGGTAAAGGTGTATAAGAATAAATAGGACTGATTGGGAAGAGGAATCTTGGATTAGGTTAGCATTATGAGGTCAGCAAGGAAACTGGGCATTAGGGGAAACCTCATCAAAGTAGATCAGTGTGTGAGAGACCACTCAGAGCAGAGTCTTGGAGAGAGAACCTCCATGGAGTAAGGCTTTTTGCCCTGAGCGCTCATTGTTCTTCAGTCAAATGGGACCTGATGGTCTTAAGGGTTTGAAAATGCTGAGCAGAACTAATCATTCTTTTCTCACCAAGCTCTTTTTACTTTAGTTCATAAGTTTGGTCCCATTCCTCTGTGTAATTTAGACCTGTGTTGGGACACCTGGCTCCCTGGGTATATGGGTTTTGAAGAGGTGCCCTGAAGTCCAAGTGGTAGAGACAGTTAATAGGTAATAAGTATGTAAAAAAACAAGGGCAAAAAGGGTTTTTTTATCGAGACAATAAACTACAAAAGGTCATAGAAGCCCAAAGATTAATTAAGAGAGTAGATTTGACAGTGTGAGTTTTGGGGGTGGTGGATGAAGTGTTTAATTTTCCAGCCCAATCCCTTGGGAGTAATAACAAGAAGGAACCCTTCTTTACGTTGGAGAACACAGAGCAGACAAGACTAGTGCCTGGCACTTACTACCAGGATCTCTAGCTAAAGTTTCTTTACCAGAGTTGGTTGAGACCAATAGTGATCTTAGGTCAGAATGATTCCCTGCTTCTGGCTCTAAGGCTTCCATAGGCTCATATAGGCTTGAAAGATCAGCCAGATCTTCTAGGAGGGCCCATATGAGCCAAGTGAGGGTCAGTGTATCCAAAAGAGCCTGAGTTGCTGATCTTATTGACCTTGGAAGCAGAAGTAAATTGAGTGGATAGGTTCAGTGATTAGTAAGGTTTATGATGAGAAATTTGTTAACTCCGGTATGTTTTAGAATGGAAATGGGTCTCACTTAAAAGACAAGTTGACATACAGAATACGTCATGGTATGACGGAATGGAACTGAGACAGATCAAGGCCCCAAAATGGAGCTCTCCCTCACAGGTACTAATGCCCTGTGGAATGAAGCATCTCTTCAATGGAAAGATGGATGATCAGGGCACGTGAAAGATTTCAAATACCATCTATACACTGATGACTTCCTCATTCTTGACTCCATCTTTGACTTTCTCCTGATCTCCAGACTTGTGTATCCAGCTGCCTGCTCAACATCTATAAGTAGATGCCTAATTGGAACCTCAAACTTGACATTTCCAAAACAGGAATATTTTTCAACTCTAACTAGAATTGGCTACATAATTTGCAGGGCCCAGTGCAAAATGAAAACGCAGGGCCTCTTGTTCAAAAAGTAGGAAAAAATGCCATTAAGGTATTAAAACAGAAAGCTCTTTCCTTTTTTCTGTGCCCTTACTCAGTTTGTCATGGGGTTTTTTCATTTGCTATTTAATGTCATCGTCCTTCAAACATGGGAAAATAATCGTGCATGAGTACAGACCATCACAGGGCCGGGAGAGATGGCAGCAGCAGGAGCTACAGGCAGTGCCTGACACAGGACAGGACGGTCAGGCCAGGCAGCTCTCATTCTCCTGGGTCACTGCCTTTCCAAAGGGTATTGCAGCCTCTCTGCTGGGTCATGCTAGCTATCCGGAAGTGGAATGGCCCGGGGATGCTGTAGGATGAGCATGTATGCTGGAGTGGAAGGTCTCAGAGGTCACTTCGTGGCTTCGTGAGGGCAAGACTGGGCATGACCTGGGGTATCTGCTAAGAATCCATCCTAGGGAAGAAGGGTGTCAGCAGAAGTTATAATCACATGTGATTTGAGGCCCCAGCGTTCCACTGGACTTCATTTATAAAACACAAAATCAAAGATCCCTAAAATGCTCTTCCCCAGAATCTTCTTCTCAGATGTCACCTCCTCAGAGAGAAGTTCTGACTCTCCTATTTGAGATGCTTTTTTCTCTGACACCAGGTGTGTAGTGTCTTTTCTTACACCAACAACCCATTCTCCAGTTCTCTGAAACCAGCTAGTACATGTCCAACAATTCAATTCAGTTCTGACACAAACTATCCAGAGTCAGCACAGAACCCTCAGGTGGAAGGGCTCAATCCCAGAAGACTGCCTTTCACTTCAGATGCCAGTTGCAATCCCAGGCCACCTGCACTTGTGACTGATCAGCTATAAATTGGGTCCCATGACCCTCTTCCTTAGATTCGATAATTTGCTAGAACAGTTCACAGAACTCAGGAAGACACTTACGTTTATTGTTTTATTATAAAGCTACAAATGACCAGCCAGATGAAGATGTACATCGGGCAAGGTCCCGAAGGATCCCAAGCACAGGAGTTTCTGTTCCCATGGAATTGGGGTGTGTTACCCTCCTGGCACGTGGATATGTTCCCCAACCTGGAAGCTCTCTGAAACTCTTTGTTCAGGAGTTTTTATAGAGCCCAATCTCCAGCTCCCTTTCCCCTTCCTGAAGATAGGGAGGGGCTGCTGAAAGTTCCGACTCTAATCACTTGGTCTTTCAGGTGACCAACCCCAGCCTGAGGCTACCTAGGGGCCCCATCCTAAGTCGCCTTATTGATATGAACTCAGGTGTGACTGAAGTTTGCTCATGGTGAATAATAAAAGACACTCCTATCACTCAGGAAATTCTAAGGGTTTTAGGAGCTCTGTGCCAGAAACCAGGGACAAAGACCAAATATACTTTTGAATTATTCCACATCTATCTAAAATAGAAGCTTGCATTATTCTCTTTCCCTTTCTCAGCTTTATTTTTCCTTCTCACAACTTTTAAATTAATAATTTATCTGTTTATATATGTATTTGCTGTATCTCCAAGTACACCAGCTCTAAGAAGTCAGAAACTTTGGCTGTCTTATCAACCTTTTTATCCCCAGTGCCTAGAACAAGAGCACATAGTGAGCTCTCAGTAAGTATTTGTTGAATAAAAGAATATGTAAACATGACTGTATATTTAACCTAAATTTACAGAATAAATAAAAATTTTACTGATTATACCCAGAAGTGACTAGATTAAAATTTTCATATTAGGTAGAAGTAGGACTTGGAATCAGAAATAAAATTCATTTATATGTTATATTTGCCTACTTGAATTTTCACCATTTAATTTATAGCCACCATGTCAACACCTCTTTAAGTTCCTGTAAGTACTGCTTCAATAACCTTGAACAATGGTTTACATTATATGTAAGATATTGTATTTTTTTTTCTTTTGCTGCTGTAACAAATTACCACAAATTTAGTGACAACACAAATTTATCATATTATAATCTGGAGGTCAGAAGTCCAGAATGGGTCTCCATGGGCTAAAATCAAGGTGTTGGCAGAGCTGTTTTCCTTCTGGAGGTTCTAAGGGACAGTCTGTTTCCTTGCTTTTTCTAGCTTCTAGAGGCTGCCTGCATTCCTTGGCTCATGGGCCCTTCCTTCGTCTTCAAAGCCAGCAATGGCAGGTTGAGTCTTTCTCAAATTGCATTTCTCTTGCTTACTCTTCTCCTTTTCTGTTCCATTTTTAAAGAGTCATGTGATTAGATGGAGCCCACCTGGATAATCCTGGATAATCTCCTATCAAAATCTTTAATTTTAACACATCTGCAAAGTCTCTTTTGCCTTATAAGGTAACATATTAAGAGGTTCTGAGATTAGGACTTGGGCATCTTGGGGGGCCCAATATTCAGCCAACCACAGCTAGTAATTAGTGTTAGTGCCTGATGAATTATATTTTTAAAATAATTTTTAAAAGCCTTAGAAAAACTGTTACCAAGTCCAGTGACTATAGCAGTGAGGCAGCTAAACGAAGGCCACCAAGTGTGGATCTTGGTGCACAGGAGCGCATGTGCCCTGACTAAGGGATCCAGCAGTGTTTTAGTTCCAACAAATGGCGCCGTGCAGAGACGTGAGCCCAGGGTGGGCAGTTCTTTCACTTTTTCAAGACAACCTGGAAATGCAAATTTATATGCAGAACCCCTGTTTTTTTGAAATGTTGGCAACAAGTCGCATGATGTTTTTTGAAACAATGCAGGCTAAAACAAAACATTTCTATAATCTCACCCTGACCACTGAGCCACCAGTGTGCCGCCTCGGTTCTGGATGACCAAGAGGAGCCCTCCTTTGTTAATCTCTCCAACAACCTTTTCATAGGCACTTACTGTATGCCTGCCTAGTGAGTTACATTCCATGTATTAGGAGCTAATGTTTAAAATTTTAATTCATCAACCACTGTCTGTCTTTTGTGGCATGACAGTATTTGGAGTTAATTACATGGAATGAATATGTATTGCTAAACAGACATTTCGTTAAAACAATTTTGTCTTTATTTACTCAGTGAAGAAGATTTAATAAGTAACTATTTACTGAGCAAGTCCCTACCTATGTGAGGCACTATGGGGGAACATGAAGATAAATCATACAGAGTCCCCTTCTTCAAGGTACCTATCATTAAGGGCTCACACGTTAAAATTTTGACAAAGACTATTGAACTTCAGTGAAAAAAA
>NC_090831.1:95679322-95801822 GCF_028021215.1 Eschrichtius robustus | reverse complement strand
TTAGGTCCCTAAATAAAAGTGTCCTTTGGTTTCTCATTTTAATTGTCCTAGATTGCACAGGAAATATTAGTACTAGCTTAGGCTTCACTTAGCTAAGTGTAGAGTAGAGTAATTTGGCAATGCAATCAAATTAGTAAAATAGCCAATCAGGAAAATTCTTCTCCAATTCTAGAATTTTTCTAAGGATCAGGTAGTTTTATATGAACTAATTGGAAAATAAACACCATATTTCATTTTGTCAGGTTAAACACAGTCTTTGGGAAAAGTGGGATGACCAGAATTTAGTGAAAAGCAAAAATAAGCAAAACCACAGAAATATTTAACCATATGTTTATTGGGTAGGAGCTAGCTACCTTCAGGCTATCGTTTGTAAAGTCTAGGGCAAGTATCTCCGTGTCTCCTCATAACTGTAACTCTGGTTTTCTCATTCATATAACACTAAACATAACCTCCTGGTATAATGAATGATATGTACTACTTGCATTCTCAGTTGCTACTATTTGAATTTTATTTTCTTATGTAGAAATATATTCACCTCCTGAATGATAGCAGATAATGTTGTGATGCTGTCTTCTGAAGGAATTATGTTAGCTTTTTTTTTTTTTTCTTGAGGCATGGATCAGGGATTATTCATTCAACAAACATGTATTCAGTGCATACCATGTGCTAGGCACTCTCCTCAGTACATAAGGTATATCAAAAAAACAAAACAAAACAGAAACCTCCACCCTCATGTAGCTAACATTCCAGTGAGCAGAGACAAATGATAAACAATAAACACACCGTGTCAATTATATTGTATTTTAGAGGGTGCTAAGTGCTAAGGTAAAGAAGAAAAAAGCCAAGGAAAAGGCGATTGGGAATGCGAGGTTGTGGGATGGAAGGTGGGGGGAGGGAATGATTGTTGTATTAAAATAAGAAATAAAAAGCGAGGAAACCAGCCTAATGAAAATCTAGAGGAAAAGCATTGCAGGCAAAGAGAACACCATTGGAGGGTTTGTGCAGAAGAGTAACATGATCTAAGTTATATTTTTAAAGGATTAGTCAGTTTGCTAAGTTTGTGTTGAGAAGAGATTATGGGTACAAGGGTAGTGACCAAGACAAGACAAAGCTTGACTAAACTTTAGACAGGTTTCTACCTGACTATAGGCTCCCCACTTCCCTTTTCTTAGAGCATTAACTTTAGAAAACTTGCAGTTGCAAATTCTTTCTCTGACCCTTTGAGATGTAAATCTTTCCTCAGCCTCTTGCCAGTTCTACAACCCAGGAATGTCTTTCTCAAGGATCTGGGAGCCATCTCTTTGAAATGTAATCATCAAGAAGATGGTGTCCCTATCTCCCAGTCTCTGTGGGAGGGTAGGAGCCTAACTTGGATAAGCACCAATTAGCAAATACAGGTGACCTAATCACATTGACAGCTTCCCCCCTAAGGTTCTTCAAGGCTTTTCCACTAGCTCATTGTAGTGCTTAAAAATTCTTCTGCCTTTTGTTTCAGCAGAGTTGAAGTTGAGTTCAGTATTCTTCCCTATTGCAATAGTCTTGAACAAAGTCTTGTCTTTAAATAATTTTCAATGAAATTTTTCTTTTATAATTCAAGCAGGAAGATCTATTAGGAGGCTCTTAGGTTATCTAGGTAAGAGATGATAGTGGCTTAGACGTGGGTGATAGTAGTCAGAATATACTTTAAAGCTAGTCTTTACTCAGAATTGGCTGGCAGAAGGAATATAAGGAGTCAGGTATATCTCCTGCAAGGATTTTGGCCTCGGTGACTGGAAGGAAGGGATTGCTATTGCTGTGATGAGGTGGGTTATGGATTAAGCATGTCAGCATGTTTGTCTGAACTCACCTTGAGTTCTTGTACAATTGAAGGAAAGTATTTAAATCTTCATATCTTCAAAAGCAACAGTTTCTCTTTGTATACATACCATTCTGTTCATACAAACTATTCTTGCCATTTTTGTTCTAGAGGAAGAAATGCTTTGCTTTGAGTGACTCAAAATGCTTATTTTTTATTAGATTTAGTGTCAGGAATAATTTTATTTAGTTAATTTTTATTGTGGATAAACATCATGTGTAAGGCTGGAAAACCCACCAGCCAGCTATGTTACAAAGGAGAGCTTAAAGAACAACTTATTTACCAAAGCAATAAAGAATGTGCTTGTGACAGGGGTAACAGAATTCAAACAGAGAGTTTTGGTGGATGATCTCTGGAGGCCAGGGCTGATGGTAGAGATGATGTTACAGAACTGGACTTCCTGACAACAGTGGAGATATTAGGCATGTTACTACTAGAAGGAAGCTGGGAGCAATTATTGTGATGTGTAGCAAAGTTGGTGTAGTAACCAGAGCAGTGTGACCTGCAAAGAGCACGGTGCTCTTAGGGGCAAGGTTGATGAACAGCCAACAAGAATGATGCTGAATTTATGTAACTGAGAGAAATCAAGGATAGCTGATCAGGAGGCTGAAAACCTGCCTTAATGAAAAGGCACAAGCTCTTGCCAATTTTCAGACTTGAGTTGGATCTCAGACCCAGAATCCACTGACTGAAGAAGCTGAGTCCCACAAGGAAGGAATCTGTAACCCATGACAAGTGTATATGGAAATGATTCTCTCAATTCTTTCACAAGGCATCCATAGCCATTTACTCAGGTCATTGTACGCTGGGGAAATGAGAAAACACGATATTTTGAGGACTGTTGGACACAGGGTCTGAATACACATTGATTTCCAAGGATCTGAGGCATTATAATGGGTCCCCTGCTGGAGTGGGGGCATATGTAGGTCAGATAGTAAACTTGAGCTCTGTCCTATATCTGACTCACGATGGGTCTACTAGGTGTATGAACCCACCTCATGTTTATTTCCTAATTCTCCAAATGTGTAACTCCAAATGTATAACTTGGTAGTTGTCAGAACCCTCACGTTGGGTCCTTGGCTTATGTGTGGGGTTAGAGCTATCCTAATGGGAAAGGCCAAGAGGATACTTTTATATCCTAGACATCACCCCCTTGGCCAAAATAGTAAATTAAAAGTATATTGCATTTTTGGAGACTGGCAAAGATTAGTGCCACATCTTAAGACCTAGAGGGGTTGTGGTAATCATACCTCATTTAACGCACCACTCTGACTCCTACAATAACCAGCTAGGTCATGTCAGATAAAAAGACGGCTGTAAACTCAAATGCAGCTGCTATGCCATATGTGGTATTTTGTTGCACCAATTGTAGCTGCTGTACTACCGTATGTGGTATTTTTCCTAGAGTAGATCAACACAGCCTCAGATACATGATATGTAGTCATTGATTTGGTGAATGTGTTCTTTTCTTATCACCATCAGGAAAGAGAATGTGAGATTAAAATAGTATCTGTATTAGTCTGCTCAGCTGCCATAAGAAAATACCACAGACTGGATGACTTAAACAACAGAAATTTATCTTTTCACAGCTCTGGGGGCTGGAAGACCAAGATCAGGGTTTCAGTAGGGTTAGTTTCTGGTGACACCTTTCTTCCTAACTCTTTTCACTGTGTCCTCGCATGGCTTTTCCTCTGTGTGTGCACACTCCTGGTGTCTCTTTCTCTTCTTATAAGGACACCAGTCCTATTCGATTAGAGCCCTATCCTCATGACCTCATTTAACTTTAGTTACCTCCTTAAAGGCCCTATCTCCAAATACAGTCACTTTGGGGGTTAGGGCTTCAAAACATGGATTTTGGGAGGACACAATTCAGCCCATAGTAGTAGCCATTTATGATCTTTCCCCAAGGCTATGTTAAGACTTCCTTCCTTTGTTGTAAAATAGTCTGATGGGTTCTGAACTGTCTTCACATTCTACAGAGAAACACGCTAGTTAACTACGTGAAGTGAATCATATTACTTAGACCTGATTATCAAGAAATCACGAGTACATTGGAGGCCCATGCATGGTAATAAGCACATGTGCTTGAAAGGTTAGCAGGTAAACCTTGCAAAAGGATCCACCACATCAATGAGATCTTTAGGGATCCCTGGTGTAGGGCATGGCAGGGCATCCCCCCTAATAAAGCACAAATTATTGCATTTTTCATTGCTAGGAAGGAAGCACAGTGCTTGATAGGCTTTTTTCTTAAGGCTCAGGAGGCATAAAATTCCACACTTGTGCAATATTCTTCCAACCAACGTGTTAGGTGACACAGATGGTTGCCTTCTTTGAATGGAGCCCAGAGCAGAAAAGTGGTCTGCAGCATATCCAGGCTGTGGTGCAAGAAGCCTTGCTGCTTGGACCGTATGGCCTTTGTGTTATTGGAGGTATCTTCGGTGACAGAAGTTACCATGTAGACTTCATGGCAAGTTACAGTAGGAGAATCACAATGTAGATCTCTAGGATCTGGAGCAACATCTTGCCATCTGCATCAGAAAACTATGAACTATTAGCAGAACATCTGGAATGCTAGTGGACCATAGCAGAGATGGAGCATTTAACTGTAGGGTATCAAGTGTTCATGCAGCCTGAACTGTCCCACATGAGTTTTCTCAGACACACACAGTGATAAGGACCAGAAGCTATCCATTTTAAGTTGGTAGTGATGCATTAGAGGTTGTGCACAAGCAGGGCTAAAACACACAAGTAAGCTAAATGAGCCTGTGGCCCAAAAACCCATATCGTCATCATCGCCTTTGCACAAGTGCTTCTTCCTCAGTTCATATCCATGACAGCATAGGGGAGGGAGGTTCCTTATTACCAGCTGATGGAGGCAGAAAAAGGCCAAGTTGGGTTCATAAACGTGCGTACAAACTAGAAAATGGATTGCTGCTCAACTTCAGCCCTGGTCACAGGGGGACTGGAGGCAGTGCCAATGAGAAGTCATCGCTGGGCAGAGCTTTGGTTGGAGAATTGTGTAATTCACTTTGTGGGAAAAAAGAAGTAACTTGAGATTTAAAAAAACATTCATGGTATATGCCCGGTAGCGCACAATGTTCATTGCAGCACTATTTACAATAGCCAGGACGTGGAGCCAACCTAAACGTCAGTCGACAGATGAATGGATAAAGAAGATGCGGCACGTATATACGACGGAATATTACTCAGCCATAAAACGAAATGAAATTGAGTTATTTGTAGTGAGGTGGGTGGACCTAGAGTCTGTCATACAGAGTGAAGTTAAGTCAGAAAGAGGAAAACAAGTACCGTATGCTAACACATATATATGGAATCTAAAAAAAAAAAAAAAAAGGTACTGATGAACCTAGTGGCCGGGCAGGAATAAAGACATAGACATAGAGAACGGACTTGAGGACATGGGAGGAGAGGGGGAAGCTGGGGCGAAGTGAGAGTAGCATCGACATATATACACTACCAAATGTAAAATGGTTAGCTAGTGGGAAGCAGCTGCATAGCACAGGGAGATCAGCTCGGTGCTTTGCGACCACCTAGAGGGCTGGGATAGGGAGGGTGGGAGGGAGGCTCAAGAGGGAGGGAATATGGGGACATATGTATGCATATGGCTGATTCACTTTGTTGTACAACAGAAACTAACACAGTATTGTGAAGCAATTATACTCCAATAAAGATCTATTAAAAAATATTCATGGACTCATGAGCAGAGGCAAATGACTTTGCTGGCTGGTCAGTAGCCTGACCAACCAGGTCAGGGAGAAAAAAAAGGAAAATTTGGGACATAGAGGACTAGGAGAGAGCCTGTAGATGGATCTGTGGGAATGTGTATAAAGTGGAAAGATTTTGGCATCATATGTTAATGCTCACCAGAGAGTATCCATACATAAGAGGACTAAACAAACAAGTAGACAGAATTACTTGCCAGTCCACATTAGCCAGCCTCTGTCATTATCAGTATTCCCCAGTGCTTGTGCAATGGGATCAAGGATGGAGTAGCAATAGAAGTGGGTGTGGAGGATGAGCTTGGGGTCAGGAGTGTGGGATCACACTCACCAAGGGTGATATAGTTTCTTGTGCTTATTAAAGTATAATCTATTAACAAGAAAATAACACAATATTGAGACCTGGATATAGTTCCAGCCCTCAAGGAAATCAACAAGCCTCTTTGTAGCAAGTGATTATAATAATGACACTTCCACCATGGAAGGGGCAGGGTTTATTTAGTCTGGAATTGACATATCTTCTGCATATGTGTTTATCTTTCCTATAATGTCACCTCCCATTATATAAGGCCTCACAAGGTATTTGATCCACTGACATGATTCCACGTAGTATCTCCTTAGAGTAAGGGATTACAAAGAATGTATAACAGTGAGCATGTAACCACGTGATTCAGTGGTCCTTTATATACAGCCAATCTGATAGAGTGATGGTACCACCTTTGAAGGGGCAGCTAAGGTATTGTCTTATAGATGATACCTGCAAAGATGGGTCTCCATCCTCAAGAATGTAGTATAATTCCTAAATCAGCAATCATTATTTAATGTGGTGTCCCAGTAGGTAGATGTAAGGATTCTCTTATATGACAGAGGCAGAGAAGAATACACATGGCACCCAGTTGATCCACCGACAGGCCCTTCTCACACTTTTCTGTCTCAATTTGATGGTAAATGGACAAGTATACCAGCCGCAGCCTGAGAAGAGCATTATGAAAAGAATCTAGACTTTTTGGGATGAGGGTCTGGGTCATTCCGCCATGTATGTCACCTAGACCAGCAGTGGTGCTGGCTGAGAATGAGGGGGGTCTAGAATGGGTAGTAGAGGAAAAAGATAATAAGTACAAGTTGTAGCCTTGGGACCCTTTCCGGTGACAGGGACTATATTTCATCCCACTAACTCTTGTCTTAAGTTTCCCCAGAAAAGAGAGCAACCATAATCTTGGAGATGGGGTTTCCAGATGGGGTGAACTTACTATATAAAGCAAATGGGTTTGAGTGGTACAAGAGGTAGCCTGTAGTTTAGTAAATGCTCTGATATGTCTGCCAGATCCCTCTTCAGGACTTAGGCACTAATTCCTCCAGCTGTGGGGAATATCAGCTGCTGATAGCTTTCTAGGGAATTACTGTTGGGTGATGGAAGATGCCTCACACAAGTTTTTACCCGGAGGGAAGACTGCACCCAGTGTCCAAACTATCCCATGTGGGGTACAGAGACTTAATCCACCAATTTAAGTCCACTTAGCATGGCCACCGTAACTCTACAGCTCCCTGTAAAATTGACTGATGCTTTATTTCCCCCAACTGCATTGCAGTTAAACTAATCCTTCTCCCCAGTCATGCTTCCCTTACTTCCTTACAGGTTTTGTTTCTGAAATGACTTTCTGGTAAACTTTCTGCATGTAGTCTCCTCAGAGTGTGTTTCCTTATGAACCCAAATGAAGACACTGATAATTGCATTCAAACAACAAATCATTTAGCTTTGCTCGATTGGGGTCTTAATATGAATGTATTCTTACAGTTGGCATTCTTTTGTGCCTTCTTTCATTTAATATCATATTATTGAGATTCATCAATTTTGATACATATAATAATATTTCATTTATTTTCACTGCTGTATAGTACCCAAAGAATGTGTATACTGCAATGCATTTATTATTTCTTCTATTGATGGACATTTGGTTGTTTCCATTTTTATTTTGCTATTATAAACAACGATACTCGAAGTATTTTTGTACCTGAGTTTTGGTGTACATAAGAGTTTCTATAGAGTATTGTTAACACTCATTTTGCTTGAAGAACAATAATTTTGGGTTCAGATTGACAAGCGAACTATGAAACCCGATAGGTTTCACCCATCATCAAATTTATGCAGATTTTAGAAAGGATAAAGGCAGCCAACAAAGCATATATAGAAACAGGATAGCAGAGACCCCATTACTTTCAGAAGTTGCTTCCCATGCCGTTAGTCACTTTGTACTAAGAGAACATGTAGTTAGAGAAGATGAGGCTGAATGTATGTCGACCACTTAAGATCATGATAACCATCAGATTTGAGTCCCATCATCATTTATACCTTGATAGTCATGTAACCCCCTAAGTGATATGTGACTGTTTCATCCTTTTGTGCAGCTGCATGTCAGTTGTCTAATCTCAATGACCATGTGCTTTGCTCAGTACGTAGCAATGTCATCAGGACTGTTTTTCACCTTGGACCCTGTTACTTTTTTTTAATAAATTTATTGATTTATTGATTGATTGATTTTGGGGCGTGTTAGGTCTTCGTTTCTGTGCGAGGGCTTTCTCTAGTTGCGGCGAGCGGGGGGCCACTCTTCATCGCGGTGCGCGGGCCTCTCGCTGTCTTGTCCTCTCGTTGCGGAACACAGGCTCCAGACGCGCAGGCTCAGTAATTGTGGCTCACGGGCCTAGTTGCTCCGCGGCATGTGGGATCTTCCCAGACCAGGGCTCGAACCCGTGTCCCCTGCATTGGCAGGCAGATTCTCAACCACTGCGCCACCAGGGAAGCCCCCTGTTACTTTTATATATTCCTTGTGTTAGTGTTGCAGGGGATTTGAATAAGGGTCAAAACATCCCCCATCACTGATGCTGAAGGAAAGACTACAATCCAGCTGTTCACACAGTCCACATACATACATAAAAGTAGAATTGCTAGGCCATGACGTATGTACATGTTTATCTTTGTAGGTGCTACCAAACTTTCCCAAAGTGAATATACCAATCTGCATTTTCACCAGGACTGGATGAGACTTCTTTTGCTTTACATCTTTGCCAACTCTGGGATCATCAGACTTCTTAATTTTGCCACTTGAATGGATATACAGTATTATTTTCCTATAGTTTGAATCTTCACTTACCATTACTTATCAGTAATGAAGTTGAGCAGCTTTTCATATGTTGATAACACTGTGTTTTCTCAATGTGAAATGTCTGTTCATATTTTTTGCCCATTTCTCTATATGATTATTTGTCTGCTTCTTATTGATTTTCAGAGTTATTTACATTTTAGCAATACTAATCCTTTATCAGTATGCAATTTGTATTTTTCCTCTTTTTATCATGTTTATTTTAAACTCTTGTGGAGTTTATAGTCATACTCTGTGGTTTGTGTTTAGGGTCATGTTTAATAAATGCTTTTCTATCCCAAAGACATAAAGATATTCCCATGTGGATTTATAGAAGGTTTTAATCCATTTGTATTTGATTTTGGTATTTTGATGTGTGCATGAGGTAGTGATACTATATACAACACAACACGCACACACAGAGATTGTCCCCATAGAATTTTGTGACTGGCACATCCTTTCACCACCAGACTGTGATGTTCATTTTATCCTGTGCCATATATCAAGTTTCGTATGTAGTGGAATTTGTTGATAGAGTTTGAGGTATCATATAATTATTTTTTATGTGTTAATCTATAGATTAGCTACTTTCTACTTTTGAATTGAACTCAGATTGGTCATATTATCCTTTCTGTACATTATTCAAATTAATTTGGTAGTATTTTGTCTAGGAATTTTGCACCTGTGTTCATGAGTGTGACAGGCCTATAGCTTTCCTAACTTGTATTATCCTTGATTAATTTGACTATCTAAATAATGCAAGCGTCATGAAAAGAGTGTTTCACCCAGAATAGCCATGACATGTAAACAGAAAACCTGCATAACCTTGGGTATGGTGATGACTTTTTAGAGACAACATCAAAGGCATGATCTGTGAAAGAAAAATTGATAAGCTGGACTTCATTAAAACTTCAAACTTCTGCTTTGCAAAAGACAGTGTCAAGAGAATGAGAGGAAAAGCTATAGATTGCAAGAAAATATTTGCCAAAGACACATCTGATAAAAAGACTGTTATCTAAAATGACAAAGAACTGTTAAAACTCAACAATAAGAAAACAACCTACTAAAAAATGGACCAGAGACATTAACAGACATCTCACCAAAGAAGATGTACGGATAGCAAATAAGCATATGAAAAGATGCTCCACATCATATGTCATTAGGAAAATGCAAATTAAAACAATGATGAGGTACCTTTACACACCTATCAGAATGCCCCACATATGGAACACTGACAACACCGAGTACTGGAGAGGACACAGAGCAATTGGAACACTCATTTATTGTTGGGAATGCAAAATCGTACATCGACTTTTTGAAGATAATTTGGTGGTTTCTTCTATAACTAAACGTACTTTTGCCATATGATCTAGCACTGCTTGGTATTTCCCCAAAGGAGATGAAAACTTATGTCCACACAAAAACTTGCAAATGAATGTTTATAGTAGCTTTATTAATAATTGCCAAAACTTGGAAGTAACCAACATGACCTGCAGTAAGTGCATAGATAAATAAACTGTGGTACATCCAAACAATGGAATAGTATTCAGCACTAAAAAGAAATGAGGTATCAAGCCATGAAAAGACATGGAGGAAGTGTAAATGCATATCACTAGGTGAATGAAGCCAATCTGAAAAGGCTAACAACTGTGTGATTCCATCTATATGACATTCTGGAAAAGGCAAAACTGTGGAGTCAGTAAAAAGATCAGTGGTTGCCACAGGCTGGGGAGGATGAATAGGAGAGCATAGAGGATATTTAGGGCAGGATCTTCCCTTCAGTTTTGCTTCAGCCTAAAACTACTGTAAAAAATGAAGTCTTAATAAAAAATTTAAAAGGAGAGTGTTTTCTTTTTGCAGGGGGTGATGTGGAAATAGAGAAGCATCTACGTTTTGTTATGTTAGACCTCTGTGTGTGTGTATCAGGGGAAGGAGAGGGAAGAGGATCTTCAACTATGAATTCAATATCTCTAATTTTTTTATTACCAGATTATTAAGGTTTTCTACTTTCCCTAAATCAATACAGCAAGTTTTATTTTTCCAAGAATTTATCTACTCTATATTTCCAAGTTTATTGGAATAATTTTGTATAAGATAGCCTCAGAGTATCTTCTGGTTCTTGCATTTTGCATGTAAGGTAATTGTACAAACCTTGCATTTCCTATCAAAGACTCTCACTCAAAATTTTTACTTAATAAAATTTATAATCAAAATAAATATTTTAATTAACCTAATTAACCATACTTTAAAAGAAACCTATAAAGGAATAATACTAATTTATCCATTAATAATAATAATAATTATTGATAATTTTGTGTAAATTTTAACTCAGTATTGTTTTTAGTACATACCATACACTCCTAATCCTGGAATATAAGAATTTTAAAATAAAACTAAAAACTTTGAGAACAATGTTGGCGGATGCCAACTGATGTCTACTAGTAGAAAAAAAGAAGAGACTTTTGCCAAATTCCAGTGACTTTTGTAATAAATATGCTTGTTAGGCACACAAATACAACCAAATGTGTGGAAGAAGTTGCATGTCTCTCACAGTTTTATAAAGGGCTGTTCATATCTCTTTCTTCTCATACTAGCCACAGGCAAATTTCTCTGAGCCCAAACTAAAGCATTTACTATTCTGTTGGAGTCCCAGAAGGTGTCCATTCTGAGACACAAAAAAGATCTTAGAAAATTCCTCCTGATTTATTCTTCAAATGTCAATTACTTGTGGTAAACCAATTTTATTTCAATTCTCAGTGGAATCAAAACAAATAAAACAACATTTAACCAAAGAAATGTTGGTATCATACATTGCTAACAACAGAGGAAATATTGAATGGAAACTGTACTTACAAATTGCGTGCCTCTGCTTTTTTCCGTGCCCTTTAGAGCCAGTTGATTTATCAGTTAACAAAATATAGTTCACTCAAACTAATGTTTTGAAATTATTTTTAAAAGAGAAACACTAAAGTTTTTTGATGCATGAGAATATAAATGCACTGTGAAAAAATTCAAGTTAGTGGCTTACAGATAGACATTCTTAGCTATGTATGTGTTACTTTGCTTGACCGTCCCTCATTGCCTATATAAGAATGATGTGTAATAAAGTTCTAAAAAAAAGACTAGATACATGAGATACCGTATTTCTTAGATTTCTAGAAGACAGCAAAGTCAATGCATATTAGGATTGGTTCTTGAATTTTAAATCTATTTTCTAGGAGAAAATGGTCTAAAAATCTTAATTGGGTAAATTACTGATTGACTTAGTCAATGCTTATGCCTAGTAAAATTGTAATATCAAGGGACTGATAAAATCTGTATCTATACATACATGAGAGAGGTTAATCTTTCATAAGTTGCCATTAAAGTATTTTGCAATGGATATATGGCAACTGGTTCAGTTCTTTTCAGTGACTTTCTCATGTTTGTTCTAAAACTTTCATTTTGTATATTAACTTTGGAAAGGTCATTTCTAGTCTCCTGATTTACCTACCAATAATGTGGCAAAATCCAATTCTGTATCTGTTGTCAACATTCACTGTTTTTATTAGGAAATATTATGGAGGAGTGATCAGAGTATGGGCAGTGAGAGTGTGGGAGAGGATGGGGACCATGAGTATGTAGTGAATTAGCAGTGGAAAGTATCATGTGTAGAAAGGTATCATTAATAAGATCCTGTTCATTCATTTAACTTATTTAGTGCACTCCTGATGGAAGCCAGGTATTGTGCTAGGTCTGGGGTTATAGTGATGAGCTAAAGCAAGCGTAGTCTTGGCTGTCATGTAGCTTACAGCCTAACAGAGGATCATTGTTTGAATGACCACACAAAGTTACAGAGATAAGTGCTCTGAAGGACAGAAGTAGGATACAGAAGTGGGATGCTATTAAAGTTAAAACGAAAGAATGTAACCTAGACTGTGGGTTCAGGGGACATTTTCATGAGAACGTTAAACTTGAGCTAAGATATGAATGATACGTATGGATGCACAAGGGGAAATTTTTTGAGTGGAAGAGAGAACCTTCCAAGAAGAGGAAAAAGCACATGGAAAGACCCTGTGATATGCAGGACACTGATGGAAAGTTTTTTAAGGCTAGAACAGGGTGGGCAACAAGGAGAGCGTCTCAAGATAAGGCTTGAGAAACAGGCAGGAACCACACCACGCAGGGTCTTGTGGACCAGGTGAGGGATTTTAGCCTTTATCCTATGACAAGTAGGAAGCTGGTGAAGACTTTTGCTGCATCTTCATGTGATAAGTTAGTGTACAGGCCATGTTGCTGTAACAACAACAAAACCCTAATGCACTGGTTCAGATAAGATTGAAGTTTGTTTTTTTTGGGTTTTTTTCTCTTGTCTATAAGAGTCCGAGGCATGTAGGCAGCTCTTTTCCAAGGAGCCATCCATTGACCCAAGCTGGTGAGCCACTCTGCCATGCTTACATTATTGCTTCCTTGGATCCTCCAGATTTCTATTTCTAGTGAGTAAGAAGGGAGAAGAAAAAGCTAAGGACAAAGGTCTTTGTCTTTAACGAGAGGCACGTAATACTTCCATCACATTATGTTGACCTGAACCAAATCACATGGGTAAAATATTAATTTTCTGTAAAGATTATTTTCCTTTCGAACTGTTTAATGGCTATATATAGGCATTTACCTAAGGATGGCTAGGAGCAGGGAAGATATAATAAGCATTTTTAAAATGTTCTGAAGCACAGTTTAAAAATGGATGACGTAAATGTGAGTTAATCAGAAAACATAGCAACAGTCAGGTGTTGACAAGCTCCAATAATTTACAGTGCCTTTTCTGAAGAAAGCCTTCACTGTCAAGTGTGATTTGACTAAAGTTCAGTTACCATCTTTTACACACAACTTAGAAAAAGTGTGCATCCAAAACTGACATATCGATGAAGCCTTGACATAGAGAGTTATCAACAAGACAGCTACCAAACAGGATTTGGGGTGGACTACAGGAAAGAGTTCAAGTTTCTTATTAGTTTGACTGAAAAATATCTTGGTTTCAGTGAAAGCAGATTTGGGAGAAAAGATAATGAGTTCAGTTCACTCACCAAATTCAACAAACAATTCCTAAGTCCCCGTGCTGAGTTGCTCTAAATACAATGATGAAAAAGACAATTGCTGGAATTACAATGATGAAAAAGACAATTTCTGGAAAGATAGTTGTGTAATTAATTGTGATGGTGGGTAGTTATAATAAGCAATATTCATGATATGGTGGCTAAATAAAATAGAAAATAATAAACTGTATTAAAGAGGGCAATTTATATTGCAAGGAGGAGAATATGGTTAATTTGAATCATTAAATATGAATTACAACTTGTCCAATAGACAATGAGAAAGCATTTATCCAGAGGGAATTACATGTGTTAAGTTGGAAAGATTAGAAGTATGAAATATCATTCATTCATTTGGCAAATATTTATTGCATGTCTACTATGGAGTAGGAACCGTTTTAGTTCTCTGGAGGTATAATAGGGGTAATATGGTAAAAAAAAATTCTCTAACTTCATCGAGCTTATTATCTAGTGGGGGAGACATAGAATAAGCAAATAAACTAATAAAATATGAGGAGAAGTACTATGAAGAAAAGGAAAACATGAAAGGGAAAGAGAGACTACTGTGTGCTGTTTGCGTGAGAAAAAATTGATGATATTTTTAAGTAGGGCATTTGGATGGAGTAAGTATAACTCATAAGGTGATGTTAGAGTAGATACCTGAAGGAAGGGAGGAAGCAAGCCATACAGTTATAGGGTGTGTGTGTGTGTGTCTGTGTCTGCGTGTGCACACGCGCTGGTGGTTATGGGGTTCATAGGAAGAGATAATAGTAAGTGCAAAGTCTCTGTGCCACGATTGGCTTCAGGTACATTTAAGGAATAACAAAAACACTATCATTGAAATGGAATGAACAAGAATGAGAATGGAAACATTGAGTAAGGTGGGCCAGAAGGAGTCATATCATGTAGGGCCTTATAGGTGATTGTTCAAACTTTGCCTTTTGCTCTGAGTGTAATGGGAAGCTCTTGTACCATAGGAGTGACAAGTTTAGTTTAGGATTGAAAAGGTTCTCCCTGGCTGCTGTGATAAGAATATATGCAGAAAGCAAGGGTGGAAGCAAAGAATCCAGTTAGAAGGCCACAAGAACAGTAACAATCCAATATGGCCTGTTTGATAAACTTCACATTAAGATGCATAAAAAGAAGTGATGAGAGATGGACTTAGAAAGGTAGGCTGAGGCCAAATAACAATGACTCTTGCATGCCAGGCAAAAGATTTATATCTGGTCTAGTACAATTAGGAACTATTCCAGGATTTAAAAAAAGAAAAATCTGATCAGCTGGCACCAGCCACAAATTAATCCAAGTTCTGGACTGTCATCCATGCTCTCAGTATCTCTGTTTCTCTCTTTATGTGAGCCTCTTTTTCACATTATCTGCTTTCTTTAATCACTGAGAAACATAGCTGCCAACAGACCCTGATCTCAGATCTCATACTTTCAAAATTAGTGTAACTGATCTCCATCTCTTCAAAATTTAAAAGAAATAATGGAGTATGTATGTGATTGGTCTTACACCAAGGAGCAGAGTCTTCTAATGGGAAGCCTCTACTACAAGCACATGTTAGAAGTTCTGCCTTTTTTTTTAAATAAATTTATTTATTTATTTATTTTTGGCTGTGTTGGGTCTTCGTTGCTGCGCGGGCTTTCTCTAGTTGCGGGGAGCAGGGGCTACTCTTTGTTGTGGTGCGCGGGCTTCTCATTGTGGTGGCTTCTCTTGTTGTGGAGCACGGACTCTAGGTGCAGGCTTCAGTAGTTGTGGCATGCAGGCTCAGTAGTTGTGGCTTGCGGGCTCTAGAGCCAGGCTCAGTAGTTGTGGTGCATGGGCTTAGTTGTTCCGCGGCCTGTGGGATCTTCCCGGTCCAGGGATCGAACTCGTGTCCCCTGCATTGGCAGGCGGATTCTTAACCACTGCACCACCAGGGAAGTCCTGCTTCTTCTTAGGATCTAGTAAGCAGGAAGGAATGTCACATCAATCCCCAACAGTGAGAAAAACCTACATAAACTGCAAAGTATAACTTTTTTTAATCCATTAGAGATCTGAATGGCAGGGAAACAGAGTAGCCTGAAATCCAAGGATGAATATGCTCTTTTAAGAAGAGAGAGGATGCACAGATGATCTTACCTTTGCTAGGGTATTAGAAGAACTGTGCTGACGGCCATACAAATGGTTAAGAAGAAATCAGTTAAATTGTTAACAAATTTCTAAAGACAGAGTGTGGCTAGCGTGATAATATAGAACCCTTGTGAACCCTAGACACAAGGGGATTTTGTGCAAACTCACTAACTCTTTTCCATGACCTCCACTAGGTGTTAATGGGAAAGATTGGGAGCAGGACAAGACACTAGAGAATGTTACCTTCAGTACTGCAGCCAATGAGAAAGGATTATCTACTGCTGCAGGAAAGGAACACAACCCCACTCCCCACCCAGAAACTTCTCTTGAACAGAGCAAAATGTTTAAGACAGAGAGAGGGAGAAGAAGAGAAAGCTCAAAGTGGAAAAAAAAAATCCTTTAATAGACAATGGCTAGAAATTTCCCCCAAAGAATGAAAGATATCAAGCCACATACCCGAACAACTTGAGCACCTCTAGCAGGTTGAATATGATCATACACACAGGCAAAAACACATGAGCACACACACCCACATCTATTTAGGCACATCATATTCAGCTGCTAAAAACAAGAGATAGAAAGGAAATTATGAAGGCTGACAGAGTAAAAATGATACAACATATAAAGAGAGAAGAATTATATCAGACTTCTTGTCAGAAAATAGAAGCTGAAAGAACAATAGAGTGATATATTTTAAAGTACTGAAGGAATAAAAAAGGTCAACCTGGAATCCTATACTTAGTAAAAATTTCTTTCAAAATAAAAGCTAAATAAAGAATCAAATGTCAGAGATTGTCATACTGTATGAAAAGCAAGATCCAGCTGTTGGCTGTCTACAAAACACAGTTTATTTTCAAACACAAATAAGTTGAAATTGAAAGTATGGAAAAAGATATATGGTATAAACGATAACTATAAGACAGTGGGAGTGGCCATACTAATATTGGATAAAAATAGATTTTAATGTAAGAAATATTACAGGAGACAAAGATAAGTGTTTCATAATGATAAAAAGGTCAATATATCAAGAAGATATAATAATCATATATATATATATATACACCTTATAAAATATATATATATACCTTATATGTTTTGTAAAAAGCATAAAACAAAAACTTATGTAATTTAAGGGACAAATAAACAACAATTATAGTTGTTTATTTGTCCCTTCTCATACTCACTTCTCAGTAATTGATAGCATGACTAAACAGAAAACTAATAAGAATATAGAAGAATTAAACAACACTATCAACAACTTGATAGAACATTCCACCCTATGGCCCATAAAAGAAAAAAAATATATACACTGTGGATTTCATCAGATTTTAAACACTTGCCTTCAAAGATGGTCATTAATAAAAGGAACAGACAATATTTTCACATACTGAGAAAATATCTGCAAATCGTATATCTGTTAAGTACTGTATCCAGAATATATGAAGAACTTTGTGACTTAATAAAAAGACAAACAATCCAATAAAAATTGGACAGAAGATGTGAATAAATACCCAAGATGATATATGCATGGGGAATAAGCAAATGAAAAGATGCTGGGCTTCCCTGGTGGCGCGGTGGTTGAGAGTCTGCCTGCCAATGCAGGGGACACGGGTTCGAGCCCTGGTCTGGGAGGATCCCACATGCCGTGGAGCAACTGGGCCCGTGGGCCACAGTTGCTGAGCCTGCGCATCTGGAGCCTGTGCTCTGCAACAAGAGAGGCCGCGATGGTGGGAGGCCCGCGCGCCGTGATGAAGAGTGGCCCCCGCTTGCCGCGACTGAAGAGAGCCCTCGTGCAGAAACGAGGACCCAACGTAGCCATAAAATGAAAAATAAATAAATTAATTAATTTAGAAAAAAAAAAAAAATGAAAAGATGCTCCACATTGTTATTGAATAGGGAAACGCAAATTACAACACAAGATAACACTACATACCCACTAGAATAGCTGCCATCCAAGAGACAGACAATATTGTTGTTGAAGATACAGAGAAACTGGATCCTCAAACATTATTGGTAAGAAAGTAAAATGAGACGTAACTTTGGAAAGAGTTTGATAGTTTCATACAAAGTTAAACGTGTATTTGTTATAGGACCTAACAATTCTACTCCTGCTATTTACCCAAGAGGAATGAAAACATATGTCCACACAAAGACTTGCATTTGTATGTTCATAGCAGCTTTATTTTTATTAGGCATAAACTGGAAACAATCTAAATGGACATCAACTGGTGAATAGCTAAACAAAATGTGATATATCTATACAATGACATACTACTTAGTAATAAAAATGAACCACCTACTGATAGAAGCAACAACTTTATGATCCTCAGTAATACTATGCTAAGTGCACAAAGCCAGAATTAGATGAGTGCATATTTGTATGATTACATTTATATGAAATTTCTTAGAAAAGGTAATGTTATAGATACAGAATGCAGATTAGCGGTTTACTGGGGATGGGAGTGGAGGGAGGATTGATCGCAGTTGGTCATGTGAGAGAATGTTTTGGATAATGGAAGTGTTCTTAAGCTAGACTGTGGTAATGGTTGATGACTGTATAAAGTTACTAACATTTATTGAATTGTACACTTCAGATGAACTTTACAGCATGTTAATTATACCTGAAGAAAGCTATTAAAGAAAAAACTATTTAAAGGCCTTTGGTGAGGGGTTATATAATTCCATTCAACATGATTTTCTTGTCTTCTCTCTGGCTTGGATGAGGTATTTTCTTAGATGCATTTCTATATTGCAGAGGGACAGGGTCAATTATTTTTCTCCCTCTACATCTCTCCCTTTTTAAATCAAAAGGGCAGATCACAATAAAATAAGCTAAAATAAGAACTGATCCAAGTATTAAATTTAGAAACTGTAGATTTTGGTCAGCATATATTCAGCCACTTTTCTGTAACCTCTATATCTATCTTTCTGAAAACTGAACAAATAACGATGGCTTTGAGAAGTAAACTATTGTCAACCATCAGTGAGAAAGTCATATGAAGTTAAATAGCTGCTCTTAACCAAAATAAGGCAACATGGTCAGGTTTTCCAGAAATACATGCCTATAAATGCCTATAACATGGATGGAAATCAAATAGGTTTATGAGTTAAGTCACATTAGTGACAAATTAAATTAATTCTGATAGTTCTTATCTCCATTTGTCTAGTATTTGAGACTTAACAGTATGTGTACTCAGAATGAGTCCAAGAACAGGCTAAAATTCTATCATGTAAAAGGCGTTGCTGTCACATGATTAACTTATTTACCTCTATATAAGTGAAAGGGCGCACAGTATGAAAATGTGAGATGAAATCGAAAATCAAAAGGTCATCCAGTTAAGATAGAGAACAGGTTATATAGGGGAATAACAGAAGTTTGGCTATAAAAATTTTGGAGCCAGGTAATAGAAAGTTTTGAGTTCTAGAATTTTATTTAAGAGCTGTAGTCTACTTTCAATAGGGGAGTAACAAAGTGAAAGCAGTGTTTTATGATAAATAGTGTTGTGCAAAAGAACTGAAGAGATTGGAAAATGAAGAATGAAACATTAAGATATTATTTTTATTACAATAAACCAAGCATAGCGTAGTAACCAGGAAAGTGGCATTGATGATGAAAAGAGCATTAAACACAGTTTTCCGTTGTTGAAAATTTCCTGTGTACCAAGCACTGTGTTAAAGTTTTGCATTAGTTATTTTAATACTTGTTCTACATTAATTATTGTATTAATTATTTTATTTTACATTATTTTATTTACATTACTTAATTTATTTTACATTAATTATTTTCTCATAAATCCCATGTGGACAGTAATAAGTCCAGGACATTCAGTGTGTTGATTTGGAATCTGTGACTTAAACAAGTGAAGAATTTTCTCAATGTTCTTTAGTTGGAAAATGGTACAAACTGAAGGCTTTCTTCCTATCCATACAACAAGAGCAAGGATTATTTAATAATGTATGTTGGACTGAGAAAACCCACTTCATAGATTCTATTAAGGATTATTTGTTGGCTGTAGAATTTAGGTTGCCAATTAGGGAATCAGGAGGAACCACACTGACAACAGCAGACCCAGGTAGCAGGATAAGAACTCGGAGGTGCTGTTTAATTGCATCAAAGTACTGACACCAGTAGTGTTCATTGTAACTGTGAAACCCATCCAGTATTATGTATTTCCATTTATTTTTGTATATGATGTTCAAAATTATACAAAGATGAATCAAATGCCTAGGAATGATTTTCTAACGTAGGAGTATGGATCAGACTTTAGTTTCTATCACATCAATGATAAAGGCTTTAATTACTGAAGATACTATGAGATGAACCTTGCAAACAGGGCTGAGATCCCAAAGCACTGAACCATTCAATTTCCTGTGAACTAAGTTAGAATCTTGAATGGGCATTAGATATGCCTTAAACCTTGATGATATTTAAAATTTTGTCAACCTTTGGCATAGCATTAGTTGAAACAAAGCAAACCAATCATAATTCTTCATCAGTAATTCTCTCAAATTTCAAATATTAAAATATTCTTTTATAATTAAACTAATGGGAAGGTCTGTGTGATAACAGAATACTTTAAAATATAAATTAAAATTGCACCCATATATTTTACTTCTTTAAAGTGATTATTCTATCAATAATAAGTCTGTGGTCTTTAAGGCACTACTGATTAATTCTCAGTTTAGTGGATTTAGAGGCATGCAGAAAAAGTACATCCCAGGAACTCATCAATCAGCTCAGTCGCATGATAAGGAGACTCATTTAATTAATAATACCACTTCATGTTCATATAGCATTTTGTAAATCTGATATCTTTAAATTTGGCAGACATGCTTTATCTGCAACAAAGAAAATGATCGGAATCAAGAATAAGATTTAACGTGTAGTGCTTTAATATATGAGATCAAAGGCAGCCGTCACTTTTTTCAGAAAAAGGGAAATATGATTACCAACTTAAGTAGGCTGTATATTAAATGAAATTCTGAGCATAAAGAAAGGTACTATCTGCTCAAAAGTATAATTTCTGTACTTTGAAAATCATCTCAGCAAGAATTATCTTCCTCTATCAAATTGTAGCACTTGTCAAAATCAACTGTAAGGCATTTCAAGTGCTCTTCTGAATCAACAAAACAGATGTATAGCGATGCGAGGTTGCAAGGAGAAGGAAATAACAGTGAACCAGATGCCCTTCAGTGCCCTTAATCTCTTCAAGCCACACTTAACATGGTTGACATGGCAGGTCTTTAGGACACTCCTCACATGAGGGAAATACAAGGCTGATTCTTAATAATATGTAAAAATATGTAAAAATAATTTTCTTTCTCCTTTGCTGCTAGACTTTCATTCTTTCTTTATATTCTTAAATAGACCATAGACATGAAGCATGGCATTTTTTTTTTCCTTTGGTCTACTAGTAATTATAAGAAATTTTCTTATGATGGACTTGGAGAAATTGGAAGATGAAACTGTAGAAGTCAAAAGGAGTAATTATTTTATCACAGGTAAAATTTTGCTTTAATCAAATTATTTCTCTACCTTACTGATAAGCAGGTCTTTGTAGCATATAAGGACCAGAAGCTCTGGAGTCAGATTATGAGGCCAGCCCTTTGTGTGAGCTTGGGTAAGTTAGTTAACCTCTCTATACGTTAGATGTAAAATGGATGGAATAATGTACTGACTTCATGAGGTTGTTTTGAGGATAACATGAGATGCCTCCTGGTAAGGCACTGAAAATGCTGCTTGGTACTTAGCACTCAAATGTGATTCTTAGGTTTTTATCTCTTGTTCTTCATTTCATTCATATACGGATGCTGTAGTTCTCTCTTTGTCAAATGATAGTGACCAAATAATACTTAATAATGTACCCTAGTGTACTGTAAGAAACTACTACAAACCTGAGTCTTAGAGATTATGTTTATAATTTACATGCATATTTTAATAGCTAACAGTGGAAATGATCTTATTAGGCTAGCTAAATATAGATATTTACATTTTTTTTTGCGAATGTCATCCAAGTACAGGGTAAACATTGTTGATTGATATAGACATAAGCCATATGGCTGGCGTTTTGATTTTTGTGGTCCCATCGTGTGCACATTTAGCTTATGTGTTGACTTTAGAACCTAACCACTGTGTAAGATCCATTATTATGAGACCAGTAGCTAGCGGAATGAGAGTGGAAGGGTTTTCTTGGAGTCACTACAGATACCACCAACTGTGAAACACAGAACATTAGCTGGATTCCCTTTACCTTCTCTTCTGTTTCTCTGAGGATTTTAGTGAGGGGGCGATGAGGACAGAGTAGGATATATATCCATAGCTCCAGACTATGAAGGCACTACTCAGAAAGTAGGTTTTGAAAAATCTGCCACTGAGCAATGAGGAAGCAAAAACAAGACATTACCTAAGGAACCATATCCCATTGCTACTATGTATGACTTTCCTTTCTCTACCTTACACAGTCCTACTCAACATTTAAGACTCAATAAATGTATGAATAAATGAGCATGTTTCCTGTTTTTCTTACCATCCCTCGTATCTCTAAGAAACTATGTTATGAATGTCTATGTGTCTCCTTAAAATTCATATGTTGAAATCTTACCCCCCCCCCCCCGCAGTGTGGCTGTATTTGGAGTAAGGAAGTAATAAAGGTTAAATGAGGGTCATCAGGGTAGGACCCTGATCTAACAGGACTATGTTCGTAGAAGATGAGACACCAGAGTGCTCTCTCTCTCTCTCTGGGAAGACATGTAGGAAAGGGCATGTGAGCATATAGGGAGAAGGTGGCCTTCTGCAACCCAAATTTCCAGAACTATAAGAAATTTCTGCTGTTTAAGCCACCCTGTCTATGGTATTTTGTTATGGCAGCCCAAGCAGATTGATACAAACTATTGCATGTAACCTTGGTTGCTTTTATGGTAATTATCAAAGTATTCTCTCCAATAAGTATCTTGAGACTGGGCCCTTATTTGTTTCAGGATTAGGGTTGGCCAGTGACTTGCTGAACAAAATAGATGAATGGATGAAGCTTCTTTATTAATTGAACTTATGTGACTACTGCTAAAAAAACTCGCTGAATATCTTTTTTTTTTTTTTATAAATTTATTTATTTATTTTTTGGCTACATCAGGTCTTCGTTGCTGCATGTGGGCCTTCTCTAGTTGCAGCGAGCGGAGGTTAGTCTCCGTTGCGGCGCACAGGCTTCTCATTGCGGTGGCTTCTCTTGTTGTGGAGCGTGAGCTCTAGGTGCGTGGGCTTCAGTAGTTGTGGCTCGCAGGCTCAGTAGTTGTGGCAGGCGGGCTTAGTTGCTCTGCGGCATGTGGGATCTTCCCGGACCGGGGCTCGAACCCATGTCCCCTGCATTGGCAGGCAGATTCTTAACCACTGAGCCACCAGGAGAGCCCCCATTATCTTTTGAAAGAACTGAATTAACCACATTTAACAGAAATCTTAGATACCATTAAGTTTATCAGAAACAGGTAAAAAATAACACTAAAACCCGGCAACAAATGATGTAAACAGATATATCACAAAAATGTAAATACAAATAGATACTGAGAAAAATAAACCATTTGATTTCAGGAAAACAAATAGATGAAAGTTGTAATAAGATACTCTTTTTAACATAAGTTAGCAATTTCCAAAGACCATTAATATTCAGTATTTACAGAGAGATTATACTTCCTACAAGCTTTAGAAAATAACCTAGCAGTATACATTAGATACTTAGTTATTTATACAAGTTTGCCTATTATTTCCAATTCAAGATTCCATCCTAAGAAAATAATCTTCAAAGCAGGAAAAGTTTTGTGCTAAAATATTTGCTTTCTACTGAACTTATGTAATTCTAGAAAAGAGCATCGCAAAACCTTGTGCTTAAAGTGTGCATAACTGTCACTCATTTTAATTATAGAAATCAAACACAGTTTATCTTGAGATCCTATCCTCTTAACTCAGTTGTACTTTGAGGTGCTCTTTTCCCTCTCTTGGGTCATACATATTCTTGGAAGTCTGCTGCCTAGAAAACTTGAGAAAAGCCCCCCAGTCTTTATTCACTGTGGTCACTGCTCAGGTGGAGTCCGTTGACCTATCCATGCAGTCTATTCCAAAGCCATCACTCTGGTGATTCTTATACACCTTGACCTTCAGAAATTTTCTGCTGTCTCCAAGTCCTCAGCAATCCTACTTCAATCTTCAAGCAGACATGAGCTTCCCATATCCATGGTCTTTCAACCTTTCAGGCATTCCAAGGAAAAAAGAAGCGGAGCACAGATTTCCATTATTTCTACAATCCAACATTTCCTTTTTCAGTTTCGCAACTCTCTCTGGAATCAGACCATTTTAGAGTCTTTCCAAACTTGTAGTTCTCTCTCCAAAAATCAGTCCAGATCCTTATACTCTGGAGGAAAACAATCAATTAGTCTGTCTACTACCAACCTATCTACCTACCCATCTACCTCTATCTATCTTTCTATCTATCTATGTATGTATCTATCTATCTATCTATCTATCTATCTATCTATCTATCTATCTATCTATCTGTCTCTATCTATCTAACTATCTATCTCCCTTGTGCTTTCGTGATAGCCTTATAGGAAAATACGAGACTTATTCAGTAATGAGAGGTGAATGATGAGCAAGTGGAAACTGGTTAACAGTGATGACTCCAGAATTCAATATGGGTGTGGCTTACGAGTAGTTTCCTTCTTATTAAGTTTGGTAACAAGCACACTTTTTACTTAGACTGCGTATTTATTTCATATAGATTGTATATTTATTTGGGGAAGCTTTTTGTGGGACTTAGGACTGATGGAGAATAGAGGAGTCTCAGTTAGCTCAATCCATTCTTTAGCTCCTCCACTGCTGGTATAATTTTAGAATTTAAGAAATCTAGCTGGATAAGATATCCTGAGCATGATGCTAACAGGGAGTGGGGCTTAAAGAACTTGGCATTTGTACAGAGAGAGGAAATTTTAACAATCTTGTCTCCATCTCCCACTACTGTGGCTGTATAGTCAATACATTTTAAATTTTATTTTGCTTCCAATGTGTTACATTTTCAAATTAATGTATGTATATTCAGTTATCTTTAGACAAAATGACTTACAAATACGTGAAATATTTCAGTGTTACTTACCCCTAATATATTCTCTTGGACTGATAGTTTCTATGTCTACTTGTCTTTATTTGAATATTTAATAAATATAAACACCTGTCCTGTATAAACTGAAGTAGAATCATTGAAATATAAAATATAGACTTTATCACTGATAGATCAATGAGAGAACTGAAGAAGTACTAGTAGGAAAAGAAAGGGACATTTCTGAATTACCTAGTTTTAAGGGTAGATATTAATTGCTTTATTTGTTACTATACTGAATTCATATATTGATAAATTACTTTATGAATAATTCTAATATATGAGTGTCTATACATACTAATATATAGCTCTCTATAGCTTGCAATTTCTATATATCAGAGTAGATCCACCGAAAGAAGTTAGGAAAAAAATATTGAATGGTTAGTATGTCTCAATAAGGATCAGTGTGTAGGCCTCAGAATAAAAAGATGAGTTAGAGCTGTTTTCTTAGCTATAATAGTTTATGAATTATGAACAGAGGTTAAAAATCATAAAACTTGTTGTGAGAACTAAATAAGAGCAATAAACTACATCTGGTGGGAGACAGTAATGAGTATCAATGTTCTATTCAAGTATATTGATATAACAGTTTTACCCATGTAATCCTGCATCATTATCCCTTGGAATGCTTTTAGTTAGGTTTCTGAGAGTTGGTGCTCATTGTTTAATGATTAAAAATAACACAGGTATAACATAGGTACAATCGGGTAACGGAATGGGCTAAACTCAGTGGTAAACTCAGTGGTGATTCAAACAAGAGATGAATTTAATGTTCTCCAGTAAATCCCTTTGACCATGCTGTTAAACTCCCTCTCTGCACTAATGAGTCACACCTTGAACAGACATCATGGATTTCTCTTAACTGTAAGAGCAGTCTTAGCTTGGCAGTTAAGCCTCAATGTCACCTCTAAGTATGTTCAGTTCAATCGAATGTAACAAATTCAATTTCACACACAGTTCAAGTTTTCTCTCATTCTTAAGACTCAGTCAAGTCTGGCTGATTAGCCCTGCCACAAAGAAGGGAGGCATAGTCTATTATTTCATTCAGTTTCCTGTCTCCATCCACTCATCCCAATCTATTATCTTCTGAGTCTTGCAGAGTTAAGGTAGGAGGACTTTTAGACTTCAGTGTCTCTGAGTGTGTCACATGCTCAAATTCTGTTCTTTCCATGGAACACAGATGGGTTCTCTGTTCCCATGGAACTTCTATACTGCATAGTTCTCTAGGCGACATCTCCACTCCTGCTCACATAGGTTCATCTCACTACTTCTTAATGTTGGTGTCCCCCTCCCATGGCAGGAAGCCCTCAGGGTGGCTTAACTTGGTTAACTTTCTTCAGTATCTACTTGCCGTGTAGGAAACTAGTACATCTTTTGTGTATTATACCCAGAGGGGGTGGGCTGACTCTTGCTGCCCTCTCTGTAGTCAAACTCTTGCCTTGAGAAGACTCTGGGACAGAAGCTCCCAAATTTCAAAGAACATAAGTTGAAGCTCCTAAGGACTTTTTACCGTATTCCACTTAGGTGGCAGCATGGGTGGGCCTGTGAACAAATGAAGCTTAGCAAGCATCCAGCCAGGGTAATGCCAGTTTCCCCTTCTTGTTGTCAGCATTAATTTCTAAGAGTGTTTCTTTGGGGAGCAGAAAAATCACTTAAAGGAATAGCATCCCCTGCCTTTCCCCTGGATATGAAATGGTGTGGAAAATATCCTAGAATGCCACACTTTCTGCCAACTTTCCTCTTCAACAAAATTATGACTTCTGTTTTGTAAGCTGGATGGAATTGTGGGAATGACAGCGAAAAACCAATTTGACTCCCTCTTAGAAAACTCAAGCGTAAGGTGTCTGAAAGCTTTTCGGCTGTTCTGTTTGGAACATGGAAATACTACTTGTTGTCCTCAGTATGGGGCTTTAGCCAGAATTCCAAGACAAAGGAAAGGTCCCATTCAACATATTATGACACATGGTCTTTGAAAGTTTCAGAGAAGCACAAAAAAGAAAATTAAAATCACCAGTCATTTCTCCACTGCTAAAGTTTTTGTGTCAATGCCTATTATCCTTCTTAGCTAAATGTATGCAAATATATATAGTCAGAATAATATTTTATAGATCCTTTTGATTCTTGCTTTTCTACTTAAATTATTCAAATACAATTCATTGTTCTCATAAAGTGTACTTCTCATTGTGCATAGGTTTGCATTATTTTATAAAATTTGCAATCACAAGAACATTTGCATTGTTTCTGGTGTTTCCTTCTTACATAATGCTTTGCTTTTTAATTAATTTATCAAATATATTTTGAGTGCCACTATGTGCCTGTCTCTGATATATGCCTAGAATACATCAGAAAGCAAGACAAATGCAGCATAAATCTGTGAGAACAAAGGGGTAAGAGGAAACTTTCGGGGTATATATATTATATGTTTACTGTCTTGATTGTGGTGGTGGTTTCGTGGGTGTGTGTGCATGTCAAAACTTAACAAATTTTATATTTTTAATATGTGCCATTTATTGTATTTCATTTATACCTCTATAAGCTGTTAAATAGCAAAAAAACATCTAATGAGAGAAGACAGTTTTCCTAAGTATATTTAGACATTATGGGTTAATATCTGAGAAGGCTGAGCCAAAGATCTGTTAAGAAACCAGTGGTATGTAAGGAGCTAAGAGGTTGCTAACTTACAAGTCAAATGGAAGAAAGACTGAAAATTGCCCAGTATTTGACTTAATGCATGGGACTGTATTTTCTTATTATTTCTGTCACAAAATTACCAAACGCGGTGGCTTAGAGGAACACAAATTTATTCTTTTTTAATTCTGGAGACTAGAAATTCGAAATAAGTTTCACTGGGTTAAAATGAAGGTGTCAGAGGGCCTGATTCTTTCTGAAAGTTTTTTTTGGGGGGGTAAATATGTTTCCTTGCCTTTTGTAGCATCTAGAGACTGGCTACATTTCTTGACTCATGACAGTTTCTCAGATCACTCCAACCTCTTGCTTACATCATCCCATCTCCTGCTACTGACCTGTAGTAGTTTCTCCCTCTGCCTTCCTCTTAAAAGGCCACTTGTGATACAGCATTCGGCCCACCTGGATAATACAGGCTACTCTCCTAATCTTAAAATACTTCATTTAATCACATTGGCAAAGTCCCCTTGGCCAGCTAAGGTAACGTATTCACAGAATCCCAGGATTAGGATGTGAACATCTTGTGAGCAGGTGGGGGGGGGGGGGATATTATTTAGCCTACCACAGAGGTTATGGTAGAAATACTAAATAATGTATTTCAAGTTAAAGAGAGTTGGGAAGGGAGTGAATGAGAACAATGAAGGCAGCAGGTATAAATGATTTTGTAAGAATTTTGTTGTAAGTGGGGAAGAGAGAGAAGCTGGAAGTGAGAAGATAAATGAGTCAGGAGAAGGAATTTGATTATAATGGGAAATATTGAACATGTTTAAATGCTGATGGGAAAAGTCCAAAGGGCAGCAGAGGGTGAAGATAGAGGAAAGAGATAACAGGTGTTCACATTTTCTGAGAACGCCAAGGGGCTGTGCTGAGGAGCCAGGAAGGACTGAACATCTCCATTTACTCAGAAGCATTTGTGAAAAGATTTGGGAGTAGATTACTATAACTGTAGAGGACAATTTCTTTCTTTTTTCCCAATTTATTCTTGGTTAATTTTTATTATTTTTTTAAAAACATTTATTTATTTATTTATTTGCACTGGGTCTTAGTTGTGGCAGGCGGGCTCTTTAGTTGTGACTCCAGGGCTTCTTAGTTGTGGCTCACAGGCTCCTTAGTTGCAGCACGTGGACTCCTTAGTTGCGGCAGATGGGCTTCTTAGTTGCAGCTCACCGGCTCCTCAGTTGTGGCATGTGAACTCTTAGTTGCGGCATGCATGTGGGAGCTAGTTCCCTGACCAGGGATTGAGCCCAGACCCCCTGCATTGGGAGCACAGAGTCTTATCCACTGCGCCACCAGGGAAGTCCCTTGATTAATTTTTAAAAGACATTACATAACTATTTCTTTGCTTTATGGTTAGTTTTTAAATTATACTGTTTTCTTTCTCTCCCTCTCTCTCAAAGAAAATATTAAAAACTCCAAACTATGTTTCCTAGAAATCTAAAGTGAACAACAAAATCGCTGCTGAAGAAAGCTGTGGTTTTGTAGATCTGCATGATTGCTTTCCTTCATATTTTGAATTTCAATTTTTTTCTAACTTTGCACTGGTTTGAGTTTTTTTGTCAGACTTTACTGAACTGTACTATCAAGTGAACTACACTGAATGAGTTATTGTTCCCCAAGGTTTACCCTTAACATTTCATATCACTATTTTTTCTTCCTCTCTTCCCATTGTCATTTCTGTGCATCCCGAATACAACAGATCATGGCTTCCACTGGGATCTCCAGGTAGAGCATTTCCAAGGGTTCCTATAATTGGTGTCTGCTATGCCTGCTCACTGAACGTTATGTAAATGATGGCAGGGACTAAGAACCCAGAGGTGTGTGTATGTGTGTGTGATCCTGTATGAATGGATGTGTGTGAGTGCATTTGAGTGTGTGAATGATCTCTGTGTGTATGTTGATGTGAAGGGGATAACTGGAAGATTTTAGTAACAATTTTCAAATCAGGATCTTCCTTACCCTGTCTAGTGTAGTGATAAATTTTTCAGTTTGTAATACAACTTTATACAACTGTTGGGCATTTATTGTTTAAAAGTCAAAGTACTAGCAGCTGTTAAGGAAAATAGTTCTGTTCTTAGAAAGTAAAAAATCTATTGGGAGAGTGGTTGAAAAAGGAAGGGGGAAGAGCTAAGTAACTAGAAATATTAGGAAAGGTGACAGTGGCCTAGGGTCTACTTTATACTGGGTAGTCAGACACAGCCTCTCTAAGGAGGTTCCTACTTAAGCTAAGCCCTGAATATCAGTTTTCCAACCAGGTTGTTGAACTGAAAGTTATATGTCATTAAGGATATTAGTATTATGGAATTTCAGAGAAGATGCTAATCTGATTTGACTGTGGGGTCCAGAAAGTTTTCAGATAAGATAAGGCATTTCAGAGAGATGGGACACAGGCAGGAAGGAACAGAGGGTGGAGGGATAAATGTAGCTGTGGGAATGAACTAAGTGATGGAGCCCATGGCGAGGAACAAAGGGGCGAGTCCAGGAAACAGAAACAGCTTCATCTTGGTTGCAGCTGAGGGTAGAATTATGTGAAATAAAGTGGAAAAGGTGTTTGAGATCATATTGTGTAGGGTCTTAAATGGTTGTGTGGAGAATCTGTATTTAAAAGTTCACAACGTAGCAGCATTAAAAGTACAAAAGAATGACACAATTGAAATTAGAATAATGAGAGCTGCTATTTGTTGACGTTACTATGTGCCAAGTACTTCATATATACTATCCCTTTTTATATACTCCTTACAAAGTTGTAGAAGTTTATTATCACAGGTGAGTTAATCTGATGCTCAGCCATGGGAAGTAATCTGCCTGTAAGTCACAGTACAAGAAGGGATTTGAACTGAGGTCAGAGAAATGCCTCAAGTCAGGGAGGCCAATTAAGAATCTGGTACAATTGTTGAGGTGTAAGATGTAAGGGGACATGAATTACAGTAGTGACCACGAGCCCAGAAAAGAGAAGATGCAAAGTCTATAAGATATAGGATCATATTTGATGTAAAGAAAAAAAAAGGAATAAATATTTTAGATTATATAATCCAAGATGATACCATGGTTATTATTTTCAATTTTAATGCGATTAATATTTTTTCTAACTATTGTTTTTAGCATTTTAAACAAAATATATACTCAGTATATGAAATTTTAAAAATACGTAATAATAGGAGAGAGGTGAAACTTTCCTAATTTCCTAACACTGCTAATGCTTTCGTACCTATTGATAATCACTGCTAATGCTTTGGTACCCTTCTGAACTTTCAAAAGTATATGCAGAGATATCTGAAGGATTCTTTTAAAAACACTTTAACATGATTATTATTGTACTGTAGGTGCAATTTACAACCTAACTTTTACATTTTACATTGAATTACCATTGCTTTTTCATATTATTGTATAAACTTCAAAAATATTTTACCATCTGTATAATAATGGGTTTCCATTACCTTATTTAATCATCTACTTACTGTTTCCATTTAGATTGTTTCTGGTATATTTTTAAAGATAGCTTTTATGTGCAGTTTTTTTTTTTTTTTTTGCATTCAAGATTGTATACTTAGAATGGATTTTCAGAAATGAAATTATAAAATCAAAGAATTTGGCCATTAGAAATTGCATGAAACATACTACCAAAATATTTTTCAAAGAGTTTTGCCAATTTAAATTCATGTCAATAATTTTTGAGAGCTACATCTCACTACAGTCTCAAAAGCAAAGAATATTATATTTATAACATGATATCAAAGGAGAAATTTAGACCAGTGCTTTAAAATAATAAATGCCAGTGAGATATGTCACATCGCTCTGCAGGAGTTGCAAAAAGTAGGTTGCCAAGACATGGTTAAATGACTCCTAAGTCTCTTACCACATAGAAAAAAAAAAAGTGAAGAGGGTAGATGGAGTAAAGGTTGTTAAAAGGATTTTGATTTGGGGAGGGAGCTGCTAGTTTTCTGTGTATTGGACACATTTTCCAAGTGAGGTGGGACTGGGGTACCTACTCCTCCCTTTAAATCTTATAAAATAAGTTTGTACAGCACAGATGGAAAACCCAGAATTGGGTCCTGTTCCACTGGAGGATTCAATGGACCTGGACTCTGATTCCTTCCTGAGAAATCTCAAGTTTGAGAAGTCGGCTGGTATTGAAGAAGATGTGGCTCCGCTCTCTGAGTTTGTTATGGGAACTAGACAGGATCGCGTGAGAGTGAGACAGGGTGGATTTAGGCCAGAGGCCCTGGGCAGGTGTACACACATCATCAGAGACAACCTGGAGGTGAGGCGGTCTTCTTGGGCTGGTAAGTGAAGGAGGCCCTCAGATGCAGAGAGATGTATTTCTGTAGAGCTTGGTTTTACAGGAGAGAGAAGCCTAGCCTGGGTATAGGTCTTTAAAGCAGTGAAAAAGGCTGCTGAAAGAAAGGTCAAGCTTTAATGAAGGTTTAATCATTTGCCAGCACCAGAGAGTATTTTGGTAACTTCTTGCCTTATTTTCCCCTCCAACCAGTAGTTTGGGGTCTGTCCTTTTCACCTGTGGGCAGAGCAGGAGCTCACTCCACTGAACAAATTTATAGGGACAACGAGAGATTAAAATAAAGGGAAAGGGGAGTCCTACAACTTTGTTTTCATTTATATTTATTTAGCAATCTGTGAAGTTTAAGATTTTTGACAGTTTGATTAACCAGCCATATTTCTCTTTTAAAGTATCAATAAGCATATTTATTTCTTTCAATAGTAGTCTACTTAAGTTTTTAAGGGAAAAAAAGAAAACATGAATATGGCTTCTATGACATGAGTTGGATTATGCAGGAAATCACGCGCACCTATTCTTGAAAATCCTTCATGCAATAAGCAAAACTTCCAATAAAAACAAGTATAAATTTGAATGGTAAATCTTTGTATTCTAATCCAATACCTAAAAATATTCTTTTCTACACTTTCTATTTGATGACTTTGTAGTTTCTGTATGTATATTGAAGTTATATTTCATCTTAGTTATAGCAAAAATAGCAAAGTGCTATTTAGAAGAGTTTGTGGCCGCGTAGGAGTCAGGCAGTGTGTGTAATGGAAAAGGCACCAAAATTTAACCGCAGAAGAGCATTGTTCAGTTCAGCCCCAGCTTTGTCTCTTACTAATTATGTGGCCTTGGAAGAGTAGTTTAACCTCAGAGTCTCAGGTTTTAAATATATGAAAACAGAGAGGGTTGCCATATAGACTAAAACAAGATGGTGTATGTGAGGCAGAATGGAGTAGTTTGTGTCTTGGCCTCCTACTCCCCTCTTCCCCCCACACTCCTACCTCACGCTTACTCCTTCTATTTGTAGGGAGGGTGTCTTTGGGTGTCAAGTCAGACAGATAATCTGTGAGCATAATAGCATCAAAGCTCTTTTAAAATAGGCAGTCAATACAAGCAAGAGAAAAATCTGTTGATATTTCTTTTTGAAGCGCCTTAATAGGATCAGCTGGGGAAATTTTTCAGATTTTCAAAAGTTCCCCCAAACTTAATACATTATCAGTAAGAAAATAAACAGTGATTTCCTAAACGTGAGCACTCTCTTTCTGCTCTCCTCCACCTACCACATGGAAAGCAATGTGGCACTAATCATTATTTCTTCAGCAGTGCAAATTACCTTAATTATCGTAAACACAGGGTTCCCTTTCATGTTGTAGCCAGAAGGGTGAGCTTGTTAAAAACTTGTCCCACCATTCTCCAAAGTGCCATTCAGGGGTCCACTCATGTGCCTGTCATTAATGATAAAGACCTGTGTCTAAAGGAGTGTGCAAAACCCCAGAGAGTGTAAAGATTCAAAGTGTTATTGAGGCCAAACCATCTTCTCTATAGGTGAGCCTTCCGGGTCATGGTAGATTCACCCAGATGAAATAAAGTGTAGAATTTTCCATGTGCCTGGGCCTCCTGTGCAATCACTCAGTGCAGAGCTTTAGATCACCTCCTCCATACTGAATACAAATTACCCAATAAAACAAATAAAAGCTCTCTGAGGCTATATCATACATCATATAAATTGTTTAGCTCCATTGGAAAAACAAGTATTATGCAGGTCAAGTAGCAAAGTTAAATATCCAAATTTACAAAATTTAGAAGTAATTGTTTAAAATCAAAATGCAAATTAATTCCTTTCCTCCTTTCGAAAACTATTTCATAAAATTAAAAGTACACCTGAAAAAGCCAAATATATGCCCATTTTCTTTATATAACTTTCATGTGTATATAACTTTTATTAATGTAGTTTTATAGGGGTGAGGATTCTAAAGAAAATATGTCTATTAAGTATTGCAGAACTACGAGGGATTGCTTATTCAGACCCTTGATTAAAACAATACTTCCAGGTTTGAGGATTTTTATCCTCTACTGGAGAACTGAACAAAACCCCTGTAATTTAGTTATGCAACATTACTCAGTTTAACTGGCACTTTATGTTCTCCCATGTTCAAACACGAATGGGGAAAGAACATTCCTCATCCATCAGAGGACATGGACTGTATTTTGTTAGGATAGTCATCTTGTTATGTCCCATTCAGCTCAGCCCCATTAAGCTTTTGGGCCTAGAATTGCTGTCTGCTGCCAGGATTAATATCTCAGTATTTTCCCCCCTGAGTTTATGGTTACTTTTCAAGAATGAAATGATCATTCAGAAAGTTGGCTTCAGTTTATGAGCTGTTAAACCTATGGTAGATATGATACAGCAAAAGGGAAAGCATAAAAGTTATTAGTAGCAACTTTCCTTTGCAGATATTTTCTGGTCCCATTTTTTTTTTTTTTTTTTTTTTTTTCTTTAAGACCAAAGATCCATATTCCTTCCTAAGCCTTCCTCCTGTGTGGTTCCAGGTTTTATATCAATGTGGACCAGGGTCCCCCAGGTAATGAAGGGACGCTTATCCAATAAGCATCAATATTTCTTCCTTTAAAATGGCAGTTTTCCACATACGTTAATTCCTCTTTCTCCCACCATCGTATTTATTCTGCAAGTGAGGTAAAACACTATATGCCATGGTAATAAAGTCTAGATAAATGAAAAAAATGTCATGGAATGAAAAAGGGGTTGTTTGGTGCTCAAGATTGTGTGTATGACTGTTGATAAAAAGTGTCAGATTGACAGCTCTGGAAATTAAAATTTGTAGTCTACAGAATGGATCAGCAGTTGGTGGGAGCAAGAATCATCATCATCAGTAAACAATATTTGTTGAACTACACTTTACGTATATCAGCTAGTTCAGGCATAAATCTCTGTTAACTCTCTACAATCAGAGTATTGTTGCATTAAATGGAAATTTATGAATGAATATTTGAATTACCATAGATGCCCCAAATGTTTAATTTGTTTGCTTTACTGCTGGTCATGTGCTTTGCCAGTTTCTAACTTTTAGCAGACTTAGGAAGCTCTCTATTGTTTTTTCCTCAGGGAACTACTTACTCTGGCAATACTTGGCTAGTGTCATTCACAAATACAAATAGATGCTAAAAAAACAAAACAAACAAACAAAAACGCTGCTCTGTTATACCTGTGTCCTGAAACAGAGAATAAGAGTGAAGCACACAACATTTTTTCAGTGGATAAATTCACCATGTTTATTCTCTGTAGATAAGTTACATAATTGAAGACTTCTATATCCCTCTTCTGTACGTGGTTTACACTTGGTTTCCTTAAGGACTGTCTCTTTCTCTCTCTCTTTTTTAAAATTCAAACTGAGTTAGGGCCCACAAATTAGAGAAGAGTTTGAGAATATTTAAAACAGTAAAAAAGTAAGCATGTAATTATAAATCCTGTTAAAATCTAAGGGCCTCATTAACCATTGCATTTTTAAAACTCACCCCCAGTTTCCAGCTCACTGATATTTCAAAACCTTCCATAACACACTGTCCCCATACCACACTCCCGTCTCAGCACATGTCTGCTCCTGGGCCCGTTGACCTTCCTCTTTTTTTTGGTGCCACTCTGACTTATTTATATATTCCACCGTAGGGAAATCGGTTGTTTGCGTATGTTTCTCCCATTAGACTGAGAGTTTATTGAAGGAAGGTTCTCAGTTGGTGGCATCTTTGTAAACTCATCCTGGTCGCCTCACACAGGACCTGGCACACTCTGGATACTCTGTCAATATGCGTAGAGTAAATATATGTGTCTTATGACAACATCTGTTCCTTCCAGTCATTACTGCCACTCATATTTCATCCTGTGTTTGTTTGCTGGACGAACTCTAAAACTTTGGATTGTTTTGAGGAATAACTTAGAAGTTTTCTCTGAACTGATATTTTCAGGTCTTGGGTGCACTGGACCTAAATCCCTTAAATAAGCAAATAGTTTTCAGGGAAGCAGGCTACCATCCAGCCCTCATTGGCAGGGTCTAAACTTCTCTAATGAGGGCTGGCTGCTATTCTGAGCCAAGAGCCCTGTCTGTCTGTTTCCATTTAGCAGCAAAGACCTTAATCTTCATCATTCTCAAACCCCCATTTGTTTTCCAATTTTTCTCACATTCTTAACATAAGCCAAATAAAGTAGTTCCATTTCCTGTCCATTTTAATATCATATTTTTACAGGATACTCATGGATATCAGATTTTTCTGCGTCTTTCCCACTAACTAAACCATTCTTTCTGCTTTCAATCTGTGGAGAAAAATCTTGCTCCACTGGCTTTTGATTCTGATTAAGAGTAGCCTTCTCTGTCACAGAGAACTGATAGTATGGGACAGTAGCTGGATGTGTACACAAATAACTATACTGCAGTTTTGATAAGCACAAGATGTGAAATATGTCCAAGGACCATGGAATATAGAGGAGAGATGCTCTCTGCTTGGAGATGTCAAGGACTGACTCCAGAGTCTATCAGACAAACCACAGGGCCAAGGGCATTTCGGAAAAGTCTGCAGCATGTGTAAAGGCCCAGAGGCATGACAGAGCATGGCGTGGGCCACTGCTGGAAGTTCTGTATCTCTGAAGCATGCAGTATAAATTTGGAAGTTGTGGGAGATATGGTTACAGCATTGAAGGGGGTTCAATATGAGAGACATAGTACAATTAGGTACCCGTTTTAGAAAGTTAACCCTGGCATCAAGGTAGAACCTAAATTAAAAGGAGTGAGAATCATCGGTACATCCAAGTGTTCTAAAGTGAACATCAAGGCATTTAAAGATAAAATAATAGAATCACAGGGTTAAGGGATTAACCATTTTCTATCCTGGAAAAAGGAAGCTATTTTAAAGGGTTACAAATTGTGAGGATGAGTAAGAACTCTAGGGAATAACAGTGCATAGTAATGGAGACGTTGGAAATTTGAATATTGAGCACTGAGTTATGTGTACATAATTGAGAATTCTAAGGTTGTATGTGTATAATAAAAGGCTCACAGAATTAAACAGTAATATACATGAGCATCTGTGATGTGCTCTGTGCCTTGCTATATGGAAAGGATATAAGTGAAGAGTAGAGAAGAAGAAAAGCTCCCTGATTTTCAGGAGTTGGGGACCAATATAAAACTGAAACAAGTTTCAAATGAGTTCTGAATTGCAGATTTTAATGTTGTGGGGCTTCAGAAATAAGTTAGATCAATGCCTTCATTCTACATGCCAGATGTATACAGTTTGGAGGAAGTGATGGTCTAGCGTGATCCCAGGGGATCACGGGAGTGAAAGTGGAGAGAAAGGATGGAGCCTAATTCATTTGTAGAATTGGAGACTGGCTGGAACATAATTGGTTTAAAATCAACAGAACATGTTGAGGAATAGCAAGGAGAAGTTGGTGTAAGTGCAGTGGAAACAGATTACAGAGACTGCCTCATCACTCAAACAGGGAGATTCAATGGTGGAGTTGGGAATTGGGAAGCCCTAAAGCTTTTGCCTTTCATGGCATGGGGGAGAGACAAAATAAAGGTGTTGCAGGAAGGCTGGTCTTGGGGGAGATGTATATGATGCAGTCACAGAAGGCTCAGAGTAGCTTCCAAAAAAGAGTTACCAATCACCCAGTTGCCTTCACAACATGAGACCTCAAAATGCTTCTTTTTGTGCCCTTCTTGTGTCTAGACACAACTTCTGTTGGCCGTTACAATTTTTTTTTGATACATTGCTCATAGCCAGAATGCAGAAGATACCCCACTTCTATGGAGAATGTGAAGACGTGAGTTTTATGCCACTACATGTAAAGATCCTGCTACTACAGGTAAAGATTCTTGCTAGTGGTTTCCTCCGATGTGACTTGAGATATTTTACTTTCTTCCTTCTCTGCTAACCTGTGTACATACTGAAAAAAAAAAAAAAAAGGAAATCAGGAACTGTATAGTACTGAGCACAAGGTATGCGTTACACATACTTTCTGAATAATATAATACATAAAAATAAATCTGTGGATAGTTAGAGAAACCTCCTCATTGTGGAGGCTGTAAACCTCTTTTTTTTTTCTGGACATTTAGCTAAATCTGCAGGTAGACATAGTAAACCCCGCTCTCCTATTCCAGCACATATTGTAACTACAAACAACTGAGGCTGATTTCCACAGCCACGTTAGAAAAGTTAGGCCTGCCGTTGAGTTCCACTTCTGTAACACTTGGCTTTCATATAACAGTTTTCAAGCTTCATTTAGTTGGTACTGAAGAGCCCACTGTTGCTATAATATGTGTGGAAAAATGATTCTAGTCAGGCGCACTAAATTCCTTGAGTAAATATGTGTAGTGGAAAGAAGAAACACATTAGGTCTGGTACTAGTTTGAGGCCTGGCAAATGAAATACTCTATGAACTTCTAGTTTTAAAAAATGAATTCAATGCTGGAAACGCAAGCTTTGTGGCAGCATTGCCATGACTGGCTGCTGTTGGAGAGCTGACACAGTTCCGATAACACTGTGTTCACGTGGACCAAATCTGTGAATTTAGGAAGGAAAAAGAAGGAGCAAAGTCAAGGAGGCAATTACTGTCAATTATACCCCAAAGGCTATATGTGGAAAACATTAATAAATCACTGAAAAGTAAAGAGCTGGGAAACTGCCATTTAAGTGGAAAACTTGTATATCAGAAGTAGCAAACTAGAAGCAGGTGGTATGAATCTGGCTTGGACGTGTGTTTTGTTTGGCCTTGGTGTTTTAAAAACGTAAACTTGTCTGTCTTTATGTATGGCTTGTGTTCTCTGCCTCTCCACTTCCCCCATCACGCTCTGCTGTCTTATACTGTCACTCTCAATTCTTTTATGCACCTGATGTTATTCAAGTTTGCACCACCTAGAATAATTTTTTGAGGTTTTTTTTTTTTTTTTTTTTTTTGGTAACAGTATTATATTGTAGTAGAAAAACTTTGAAGGCAAAAGACTTGAGATGAAATTTGAATTAAGTGATTTGTTGACTGTGCAGTGCATGTCTATAAACTTTATTGTTCTCCTCTTTAACAGAAGAGGCAAAAATAACACTACCTGCTATGCTTATCCCATAGGCTAACCCAGGCTAAATGTGGAATTACAAGTAAGATACAGTAGGAGGATATTTTTCCCCCTAAGTGTGGTATGGTTAGCTATTATTTTGTTTCAAAATGAAGAACTTTGTTTCTTGAATCCTTTAATTCACAGACATTTCACGATGATTATAACCGACTTTGGGAATCATGTGTCTGGGCCCTTTCAAGTTTCTGCTCTACATATGTCATTAGATCTCAGACTTGACTGCACAATGGCATAAATGGTGGAGCTTTAAAAAATACTTATGACTTCCCCAATAATTCTGAGTTAATTGATCTGGGGGTGGTCTGGGCTCTGGAGTTGAGGCTTTTTTTGTTTCTGTTTGTTTTTACAATCCCCAGTTGATTTTAATGAGTAGTCAATGCTTGAGAACTATGGCTTACTCTCTGATTCAGTAAAAGTATCACTTAAAAAAGAAGAGAAGAAAAGAAAAGAAACATCACTGAATTATAAGTTTAGCCAAAACTGATCTGGTCATTCTCAGACTATTTTGTAGTAAAACAGATATTGCTGGTTAGTTATTCCATCTTTTAATTCAGTGATTCTCAAAGTGTGGGCAGTATTAGTACCACCTGGTATAATAAGCTGACTAATGGCCCCCCAAAGATGTCCTAATCCCCGGAACTGATGAATGTTATTTTACATGGCAAAAGGGACTTTGAAGGTGTAATTAAGTTAAAAATCTTCAGATGAGTACAATAGCCTGGTGGGTTATCCAGGTGGGCCCAGTGTAATCACAAGCATCCATATAAGAGGAGGCGGAAGAGTTCAAGTCAGAGAAAGTATGTAAGGACAGAAGGTGGGAGTCATAGAAAAGCGAAGAGGTTACTGCTAGATGCATCGCTGGCTTTGAAGATGGAGAAAGGGGCCATAAGTCAAGGAATATAAGTGGATTCTAGGAGCTGGAAAAGGTAAGGAAATGGACCCCTGCACCCCCAAGCAATTCTGCCAACAATGATTTTAGCCCTTTGAGACCCAATTTCAAATTTCTGACCTCCCAAACTGTAAGATAACAAATTGGTGTTGTTTTAAGCCACTAAGTTTGTGGTGATTTGTTATAGAAGCAATAGGAAACTGATAACCTGGAAATTCATTAAAAATACAAATTGTCAAGGCCTCTCCTGGACCTACCATATCAGGATCTCTAGAGGGTGCGTTCAGTAATTCAGCCTTTCATGAACTCTCCAGGTGATTCTGATGCACAGTAAAATTTGAGAACCATTGCTTTAGATTATGTTAGTTTCTTTTCTTTCTAAAATTTATGGTTTGAATGGCTTTGAAGTGGGAGAGTATGTACAAACACTCGATTTGATTACAGAAAGTTTTATATAGGGAAATAGATTAAAAATAATCCTTTGAAGAAGGCATTTAAACTGAAGCTAGTTTGGGGAAGATTCTCAATGTCTGGCATGATCGCTAGGCTTGTAAAAATGTGTGTTTTAAGAGAGTTCTGATCTTTAGTACAGAAATTACAGACTTCAACTTAACACATTCTTATTTGGTGAGCACACAATTGATAATATCACTAGACATCCCTTCTTGTTATAGGAGGCTTTGAGGAAGAGGTAAAGTCAACCTAGGAATCCCAAATCCTATCTTCTTTTCGGTTTCAGTGCTGTTCTCACAAGAAGTTTAATTTGAACCTGAAATGGAACAGCTACCATATATTCACATGCTTTAAGCGTCCATGCATTGTCAGAGAGAGTGGGGGGTGGAGAATTTACATTTTAACAAAATGTTTGTAATTTCAAAATACCTTGATTGACTACCGCCCAGTGAGTGAAAACCATATGCAGTCGGTAAACGTGGAAATTCTCTGCTGCTTTGATTCTCATAATGAAAACTTCAAGCAGCCCCACATCTGTTCCCTTAGGTCTATCTAATCCCATTGTGTCTGCTTAAACTGTTGGCAAGTGTGCGCATGGTTTTGAAGACTAGGCGCCTCTCTGTGGGGAGCAGCATAGAGACTACTGATTTATATCCCTAAGGCTTCTGATGTATTGAAAGCCCAAAATTTCCACTTTGACATTGAATGGTGACTAGTTTAGCTACTATAATATTACCAATCCGGCAGCTCTTGAAACTGTCTGTATGTGAACTTTTCATTTGACCCAACTGGGTACTCTACATTTGTCACTTGAACCTAAGAACAATCTTCTAAAAACGTTGAAGTCACTTCTCCTTCTGTTATTTATAGCATGGCAGGTAATTTCTTCGTCAAACTACTTAGCTGTATTTCATCATACTTTTAAAAATATGGTATGAGGATCTAAAGTTCAGGGAAGTATAACAATCAGTTGAAAAATACTAACCAGACAAGTAATCATACAGTCTTGTGTCACCTGACATGCAGTGAACAAGCTGATGAATGAGTCAGGATTTAAATGGTAATTATCATTCATCATTATAATAGACTTATTAATTCATAAATTCTTGGTAAGCCAATTTTCTATAAAAAGTTAATAATAAAAGTGGAAAAGAAAAAAAATAGCCTCAATGTGATAAAAAATGTAAGAGCTAAAATATCTTTACTGCCACATATCCCTCCTAATTATCCAGTAGTTTTATATTAAATGTTTCTTAATACAAGACTATATTTTCTCAGTATTTTGAAAGAACAAAAAGTACAATTTCTTTTATTACTCACCCCCTCACACTCCCCTATATGAACCAGCATAAATATAATAACCAAACTCAGATAATATTTGAATGCTCTAAATTATAATATAATCCCAAATAAACTGAGATGGTTTTAAACAGTGATTCTTATTAATTAGTAAATGTCAAGGTATCACATTTCAAGTTGTTTACTGGACTAAATCTTGCATTCCACACAGTAGCAGTATACATATATCTGCTTCAGACTTATGTGGATAAAAATGACAAATTGAGCCAAACATAAGCATGATTAAGTTTTCTTTAGTTTGAAAATGCCAATCAGCCATCTTGAAATCAATTTCAACAATACCGGTGAAGCATTTTTGTTGCACTCCATCCCTTAATAGAGCTACAAAAGGAAATGCAACAACTGCAGAAGAAAAAAAAATAAGATCAGCTCTAAAAGCTGCTAAAGTTTAATCCTAAAAAGTCAAAGATAAAACTTACTGAAATTATTTCTTAAAATTCTTTAAACAGTCATTTAAAATTGTTACTGTTGATTATATTCAGAGAAATAGGACAGATTCTATTTGCATAACTTTTGCTCTCAGTTTGGAACATGAACAACAAAATGCCATGATTAATGATTTTTACTATTCTTTTTGTTTTCCTGGAGATAGTTGGCATAAAAATGGGCTATCAACCGTGTCAAATTGAAGTAAGTAGGAATAAAATAAATCAAAATCCTTAAGTTGAGTCAACTATAGAGTCAGAATATGATACTCCACTGGACAAATTTGCATCCAATTTTGGGGGGAAATTTTTGGTCATCAAAATAAGTGCATTTCCCATTAAGTTGGCAATAAAGCTTGAGGGAGAAAGATCACATTGTTTACTGTAAAACTGATACTATAAAGATTATATGAGATCACATGTATAGATACAGATATGTAAACTGTAATGGGATTTCAAATAACAGAATAATTATGAATTTCAAATTTTCCTTTATATGCAATAAAAGTTAATAGTACAGTAAAGATCCAAATCTCTAGGCCATAGGCAGATAACCTGCTGTTAACATTAGTGATTGGAATTTTGTTTAAATAATAGCTATATAATTAGGACCACATTGCCTGACAAATGTTTGGCACATACAGCTTCCAAGGTTTCATACACCTTGGAAAGAAAGAAGGAAACATCTAACAAAAGTTGATAATAGCCAAAACAACATGGAACAATAAGACCTCCCTCCCTCCCTCCCTCCCTCCCTCCATTCCTTCCTTCCTTCATTCCTTCATTCCTTCCATTCTTTATTTTTTTGTTTTTATGTTGGAGAATATGTGTGTTAGGTGAGCTCTCTGATGTCTTGCCTTGAGGCTCATTTTATGCTTCTAAAACTGAATAATGGGATGACACATCAGACTGCAGTGGGGAATTTTCCTTTGTAATCAGAGTTCTGAGGAGATATGTTATACTGTATCGTGTTAGAAAAATTAAACAGGTCATACATGCCTTTCCTGACTATTCTGTTCTTCTCCCTTAGTGGGCAAGAGTAGAATTTCCTGAGGAAGGATGCTCTCTGTCAGGCAGACAACCCAATGCCCAGCCAAAATAAATTAATAAATAGACTAGTTCGTTAATTAATTAATTTAAAATAAAGAAATAAATCAAAGGCTCACCTTTGCCACTTTATCACAGACTGCCTTTGAACCTTAAACACCAGGCTGTGGCTGGGGATCTCAAGCCCTCTTTAGGTGGTTTACCAAGAGCTGCTTCTTTAACACTAGGCCTGACGATAAATGTTATGTGGCTGGTTAGAGATTGAAAAGTCATCAAGCTATAAAAGTCTGTGTTGTTGCTGAGACTCCAGAGGGCTAAGTAGTGTTGGATAATAAACTCAAGTTGTATGAGAATCGGAACATTACAGACAAAGCATTACAACATGAAATTCGTAATTTATTTGAATCAACACATATATGACTAATAACAAAATAACCTCTCTCCTGAGTGTTACTTTGTTTCTATAAACATCCTGTAGACCTTTGGAATCATTCTTATGTAGAAAGTTCATAGGTGTGATGTACACAATTTGTTGTTTGTGCTGGTGTTAGAACTGTTGACCTGTTACTTATTCTCATCATATCTTCCATGTAACATTTTTGCAAATATAAATGTAAAGTTCATGTATTCTCAAAATTGTTAAAATATATTGAATACATTTTCTTTCTTCCTGCGACTTCCAATTTCAGGTGTTGTTTTCAGTTTTCTAAAGTGGCAGTTTGTTATTTATTTACTCAACTAAGTCCCTGAAAAAGATCTGAAAGTTCTGACTGCTGGGTTTGTGTGTGTGTGTGTGTGTGTGTGTGTGTGTGTGTGTGTGTGTGTAGAATAACAGAAGTGCTGATCAAGAGAGGGAAATGCATTTGCACTGTAAGCACAATTCCTCGAATTCTGCCTTCCATCTAGAGACCGAAGCAATCAATCATGACTGACATGATGAGATGCAAAGAGTAAAGATGGCAGGACATGATCACCTACAGAAACTGTTATATTTATCCCATCTGTAACTCATTCACTGTTGCTCCAGTTTTCCTAACATTCTCCCACTCACCTCTGAAAAACTGGCAGAAGATTTGGATGGGTTTATTTTTATGACCTCGTGCTTTCATTCTATTCAATATTTTTGGGGAAATACCAACTCTCATGCTGACTTCTTTCATTAAATATATATTTTAAAAATATACATACTCTGAAAACTGAGAACTCTATATTTATCTAACTAGTTGATTTAGTGCGTAAGATACCTAATCTCCTAGCACTTAACAGCCAGCCACCCCATCAGGTTCCTTGGAAAAGAGAGCATGCTTATCGTGGTAACAATGAAACACTGTTTTTAGGATAGATTTCCTCTCATCTGCCAGCATAGCACATGAAATCCCAAACTAAACTGTTGGGACACATCCTTCAAGCTCCCTCACTCTTAGTTACTTCTCTCTGTGCTGACTTCTGGGGTCCTCATGAAAGAGTACAACCAGAATGCCCACTCTCCAACCTGGTTTTGACTCTCTTCCTGGGAGAAATCAAATGATAATGATTTCTTCTGCTACCAAAGGAATTTCAGAGTTCTGGGAGAAAGTCGGCCTCAAGATGGAGAGAAATGGACAAATATTCCTCAGCCTTTGTCTTTTGCTCACAATGATCTCCCTTTGCCTTACAATACATACATTAGCTAGTATGTGTTATGGAATACTGAAGCATTTATTTGGAACTTAACAACACTGCCTTTATACCTAACCATATTTTATACATACTTTATGTTTTGGCAAACAGTATTTAAGCATTTCCATGTAAAAGGGCATTCCTTTGTTCTCTTTATGCCTTCACAGCACATAAAATTTCTGTTTTTCTTTCTCTGTAGACACGCAAACTTACACACACACATGCACACTCATGCATGGCATAATCAGCGAAGCAAATTTGGCAGATAAAAAACTTGGCATTAAAGAGCACAGTGTGTACAATTAAATGCATATAACATGTGGATTATCTTATCATGCCCAATTCTGACATTTAAAATTTTACATTAAACTTCCCTGGTTAGGATATCATCTCCATGCAAGCAAGAATTATTTATTTGCATATTGACCACCATAGTCCCAATGATTGGCACATAGTAGGCACACATTAAATATTTGTTGAATAAATTAGAAATATACCTTTAACCATGAAACTTCATCAAATAAGAAAAAGATAATTTGTAATAGAAAAGCTATGCATGATTTGTGATTAGTAATTCATGAAGAGTGAGTAATGTTGATTCACAGGGAATACAAGTTTTCGTGTGGGTTCCTGACAACCTTTCAACCTTGAAAATTATTTTAAACAGAAATTTGGTCTAAAGTTGAGAAACAGGGATTCAATATAGAGTTTCTGTTTGCAGAGAGATGGTCTTCTTGCAGATCTAATATGGAGCTGGTACACAGGTATATCTATACCAGGTATACAGATACTGAAATATTTCCATACTGGCTGATAACTATTATAAATGCTCAGCCTCAAATACTTTCTGTAGCTCCAGGCGTTTCAGTCTCCTTAAGAATTTTCTGGGCCTTCCTGCAATCCCACAAAGAAAGAGTTAGTGCCCAGTTTAGCAGGGGGCCTTCTGTACTGTCGTCAGAGATCATTCTGAATGACCAGTGCCTCTGCTGTACTGCTTGCTAAATATTTTGAATATCATCTCTGTTTTCCTGTTAGAGTTCTGGCAGGAAGCCAGTCCTTGCCATTCTCTCAAAAGTTTCATGAGAGGTGTAAAGTTGTCCTACCCACTGTGCAGAAGATCATTTAAAGGTTTGTAGAAAATGAATGAAAGAATGTGTAACTTTAATAGAGATCAACAGCATAGAACAAAGAGGCATGAGACGGGTAGCACTTCAGAGAGAACCGATATAGAGTAGAAGTCAGGGAACAGAGATAAGAGAGTAATGCCTTGTCTTGGGCTACAAGGCAAGTGGAAAACAGAACAGCTTGACTGAATAATGATGGGAAGAAACTGAGGAGGGAGGTCAGAGACTGGACAAATGAATCTAGCTGCAGTGGTGCCTCTGTGGGCACCCAGGCAGGCTAATGCTGGCATGGTGCACATATGTGTCAGTCAAAGACATAGACATGAAATCTATCAATCTAATGGGTAAGTGGGGTAGCAGAAATCCAGGCAGTAACACGAAGTAAGGCGGTCTTGGTAACCCTGTTGGCTAAATACGGAATAGATGTTGATACCGGAAGCTGAGAAACGAAGGGAGCTGGGGAAAAAAGGTTCTTGTGGCAGGATTGTATGTGTTTCATGACTCATTAAGCCAGCCAGAATTAGTGAAGCACCTTATGGATTTCAGCTTTTAAACTCAAAGTGAGGCAATCACTTGAGGTTACTCCCCTTCTTAAAACTTATTTTTCCTTTGATTTCTTCTATCTCTATACTTTTGACTTCATAACTTTGTCTCGCATTTATACCTCCAGTCCCCTCTGTCATATACCCACTAGCAGTACTCTTCACCCCAAAGTCCTGATAAGTTGCTCTTTTCAAGTGGAAAGACCTACGGTAGCCTCAATCTTTTTTTTTAAATTTAATTAATTAATTAACTTATTTATTTATTTTTGGCTGCATTGGGTCTTCGTTGCTGTGCGCGGGCTTTCTCTAGTTGTGGCGAGTGGGGGCTACTCTTCGTTGTGGTGCACGGGCTTCTCATTTTGGTGGCTTCTCTTGTTGCAGAACACAGGGTCTAGGCATGCGGGCTTCAGGAGTTGTGGCTCGCGGGCTCTAGAGTGCAGGCTCAGTAGTCATGGCGCACGGGCTTAGTTGCTCTGCGGCATGTGGGATCTTTCCAGACCAGGGCTCAAACTTGTGTCCCCTGCATTGGCAGGTGGATTCTTAACCACTGCACCACCAGGGAAGCCCAGTAGCCTCAATCTTAATGAATACAACCTTTACCCTGGCCACAAAGCCAGCAACCGGCTGAGCACTGGCCCTCCCCTTGGGTAAAGATGCAGGAATTTTTACATGAACCAGTTAAGCAGAGGAAGAGGACACAGAATTAGTCCAAATGTAAAACCAAAGTAAAAGATAGATAAACTGAGGCAGAAGCCCTAATTTTTATAGTCTGGACCAAATCAGAAAGCATGTAATCAATGGCGCCACTCAGAGGGCTCATTATCTGGTAGTGGTCTTATGAGAGATAACTTGTAGGTCATGTGGACTGGTAATGCTGTGGGTTCTGGTCAGCTTCTACAAGGGTCAGCTGGGCCTGCAGCTGGTAATCATCCGTGACCCTGTCTGCTGCATGCTGAAGAATGCAAAATCAGTTGACTTCTCAGGAGAAGGAAGCCATACACACACATGACAGCATAGTGCACGAAGGGGGGAAATAGTGTACACAAAAAGAAGGATGACATATATAGCAAGAAGGAGAATATCTTGAATAGATACTGACCACTAGACATAATGAGAGAGAGTCAGTAAACTTCTTGTCACACACATAAGAACAAGAAAGCCGTTGCGAATACAGGACTAAAATATTGGCTGAGCCAATTCCTGGCAAGAGAATTATTACCAACTCCCTACTGAGGAAGAATTGGTAATAAATACTAAACTCATACACCTGTAGTGTAAGTTTAACTCATAATTCATACATAACTTAGTCTAGTTAATATTTTATAAGTTTTCTCATACAATGATCAAATTATTCTTAAAGAACTTTCTGGATTCAAAAACCCAATTAAAGAGATTGGTTCAAGATGGCAGAGTGGAAGAACGTGCGCTCACTCCCTCTTGTGAGAGCACTGGAATCACAACTAACTGCTGAACAATCATTGACGGGAAGACACTGGAACTCACCAAAAAATATACTCCACATCCAAAGACAAAGGAGAAGCCACAATGAGATGGTAGGAGGGGAGCAATCACAATAAAATCAAATCCCATAACTGCTGGGTGGGTGACTCACAAACTGGAGAGCACTTATACCACAGAAGTCCACCCACTGGAGTGAAGGTTCTGAGCCCCATGTCAGGCTTCCCAACCTGGGGGTCTCACAATGGGAGGAGGAATTCCTAGAGAATCAGACTTTGAAGGCTAGTGGGATTTGATTGCAGGACTTCGACAGGACTGGGGAAACAGAGACTCCAATCTTGGAGGGCACACACAAAGTAGTGTGCGCATCGGGACCCAGGGGAAGGAGCAGTGACCCCGTAAGAGACTGAACCAGACCTACCTGCCAGTGTTGGAGGGTCTCCTGCAGAGGTGGGGGGTGGCTGTGGCTCACCGTGGGGACAAGGACACAGGCAGCAGAAGTTCTGGGAAGTACTCCTTGGTGCAAGCCCTCCCAGAGTCTGCCATTAGCCCCACCAAAGAGCCTGGTAGGCTCCAATGTTGGGTCACCTCAGGCCAAACAACCAACAAGGAGGGAACCCAGCCCCACCCATCAGCAAACAAGCTGATTAAAGTTTTACTGAGCTCTGCCCACCAGAACAACAGCCAGCTCTACCCTCCACCAGTCCCTCCCATCAGGAAACTTACACAAGCCTTTTAGATAGCCTCATCCACCAGAGGGCAGACAGCAGAAGCAAGAAGAACTACAATCCTGCAGCCTGTGGAACAAAAACCACATTCACAGAAAGATACACAAGATGAAAAGGCAGAGGACGATGTACCAGATGAAGGAACAAGATAAAACCCCAGAAAAACAACTAAATGAAGTGGAGATAGACAACCTTCCAGAAAAAGAATTCAGGATAACGATAGTGAAGATGATCCAGGACCTCGGAAAAAGAATGGAGGCAAAGATGGAGAAGATGCAAGAAATGTTTAACAAAGACCTAGAAGAATTAAAGAACAAAAACCTAGAAGAATTAAAGAACAAACAAGCAGAGATGAACAATACAGTAACTGAAATGAAAAATACACTAGAAGGAATCAATAGCAGAAGAACTGAGGCAGAAGAATGGATAAGTGACCTGGAAGACAGAATGGTGGAATTCACTGCCATGGAACAGAATAAAGAAGAAAGAATGCAAAGAAATGAAGACAGCCTAAGAGACCTCTGGGACAACATTAAACGCAACAACATTCGCATTATAGGGGTCCCAGAAGGAGAAGAGAGAAAGAAAGGACCCGAGAATATATTTGAAGAGATTATAGTCGAAAACTACCCTAACATGGGAAAGGAAATAGCCACCCAAGTCCAGGAAGCACACAGAGTCCCAGGCAGGATAAACCCAAAGAGAAACATGCCGAGACACATAGTAATCAAATTGGCAAAAATTAAAGACAAAGAAAAATTATTGAAAGCAGCAAGGGAAAAATGACAAATAACATACAAGGGAACTCCCATAAGGTTAACAGCTGATTTCTCAGCAGAAACTCTACAAGCCAGAAGGGAGTGGCATGATAAAGTGATGAAAGGGAAGAACTACAACCAAGATTACTCTACCCAGCAAGGATCTCATTCAGATTCGATGGAGAAATCAAAAGCTTTACAGACAAGCAAAAGCTAAGAGAATTCAGCACCACCAAACCAGCTCTACAACAAATGCTAAAGGAACTCCTCTAAGTGGGAAACATAAGAAAAGAAAAGGACCTACAAAAACAAACCCATAACAATTAAGAAAATGGTAATAGGAACATACATATCGATAATTACCTTAAACGTTAATGGATTAAATGTTCCAACCAAAAGACACAGGCTCGCTGAATGGATACAAAAACAAGACCCATATATATGCTGTCTACAAGAGACCCACTTCAGACCTAGGGACATATACAGACTGAAAGTGAGGGGTTGGAAAAAAATATTGCATACAAATGGAAATCAAAAGAAAGCTGGAGTAGCAATACTCATATCAGATAAAGTGGACTTTAAAATAAAGACTGTTACAAGAGACAGAGAAGGACACTACCTAATGATCAAAGGATCAATCCAAGAAGAAGATATAACAATTGTAAATATTTATGCACCCAACATAGGAGCACCTCAATACATAAGGCAATTGCCAACAGCTATAAAAGAGGAAATCGACAGTAACACAATAATAGTGGGGTACTTTAACACCTCACACCAATGGACAGATCATCCAAACAGAAAATTAATAAGGAAACAGAAGCTTTAAATGACACACTAGACCATATAGATTTAATTGATATTTATAGGACATTCCATCCAAAAACAGCAGATTACACTTTCTTTTCAAGTGCGCACGGAACATTCTCCAGGATAGATCACATCTTGGGTCACAAATCAAGCCTCGGTAAATTTAAGAAAATTGAAATCATATCAAGCATCTTTTCTGACCACAACGCTATGAGATTAGGAATCAATTACAGGGAAAGAAACGTAAAAAACACAAATAAATGGAAGCTAAACAATACGTTACTAAATAACCAAGAGATCACTGAAGAAATCAAAGAGGAAATCAAAAAATACCTAGAGACAAATTACAACGAAAACACGACGATCCAAAATCTATGGGATGCAGCAAAAGCAGTTCTAAGAGGGAAGTTTATAGCAATACAAGCCTACCTCAAGAAACAAGAAAAATCTTAAGTAAACAATCTAAACTTACACTTAAAGGAATTAGAGAAAGAAGAACAAACAAAACCCAAAGTTAGTAGAAGGAAAGAAATCATAAAGATCAGAGCAGAAATAAATGAAATAGAAACAAAGAGAACAATAGCAAAGATCAATAAAACTAAAAGCTGGTTCTTTGAGAAGATAAACAAACTTGATAAACCATTAGCCAGACTCATCAAGAAAAAGAGGGAGAGGACTCAAATCAATAAAATCAGAAATGAAAAAGGAGAAATTACAACAGACACCGCAGAAATACAAAGCATCCTAAGAGACTATTACAAGCAACTCTATGCCACTAAAATGGACAACCTGGAAGAAATGGACAAATTCTTAGAAAGGTATAACCTTCCAAGCATGAACCAGGAAGAAACAGAAAATATGAACAGACCAGTCACAAGTAATGAAATTGTAAATGTGATTAAAAATCTTCCAACGAACAAAAGTCCAGGACCACATGGCTTCACAGGTGAATTCTATCAAACATTTAGAGAAGAGCTAACTCCCATCCTTCTCAAACTCTTCCAAAAAATTGCAGAGGAAGTAACACTCCCAAACTCATTCTGTGAGGCCACCATCACCCTGATACCAAAACCAGACAAAGATACTACAAAAAAAGAAAATTACAGACCAATATCACTGATGAATATAGATGCAAAAATCCTCAACAAAATACCAGTAAAGAGAATCCAACAACACATTAAAAGGATCATACACCATGATCAAGTGGCATTTGTCCCAGGGATGCAAGTATTCTTCAATATATGCAAATCAATCAATGTGATACACCATATTAACAAATTGAAGAATAAAAACCATATGATCAACTCAATAGATGCAGAAAGAGCTTTTGACAAAATTCAACACCCATTTATGATAAAAAAAAAAAACCTCCAGGAAGTGAGCATAGAGGGAACCTACCTCAACATAATAAAGGTCATATATGACAAACCCACAGCAGACATCATTCTCAATGGTGAAAAACTGAAAGCATTCCCTTTAAGATCAGGAACAAGACAAGGATGTCCACTCTTGCCACTATTATTCAACATAGTTTTGGAAGTCCTAGGCACAGCAATCAGAGAAGAAAAAGAAAAGGAATACAAATTGGAAAAGCGGAAGGAAAACCGTCACTGTTTGCAGATGACATGATACTATACATAGAGAATCCTAAAGATGCCACCAGAAAACTACTAGAGCTTGTCAATGAATTTGGTAAAGTTGCAGGATACAAAATGAATGCACAGAAATCTCTCACATTCCTATACACTAACGATGAAAAATCTGAAAGAGAAATTAAGGAAACACTCCCATTTACCATTGCAACAAAAAGAATGAAATACCTAGTAATAAACCTACCTAGGGAGACAAAAGACCTGTATGCAGAAAACTGTAAGACACTGATGAAAGAAATTAAAGATACCAACAGATGGAGTGATATACAATGTTCTTGGATTGGAAGAATCAATATTGTGAAAATGTCTATAGTACCCAAAGGAATCTACAGATTCAGTGCAATCCCTATCAAATTACCAGTGGCATTTTTTACAGAACTAGAACAAAAAATCTTAAAATTTGTATGGAGACACAAAAACCCCGAATAGCCAAAGCAGTCTTCAGGGAAAAAAACAGAGCTCGAGGAATCAGACTACCTGACTTCAGACTATACTACAAAGCTGCAGTGATCAAGACAATATGTTACTGGCACAAAAACAGAAATATAGATCAATGGAACAGGATAGAAAGCCCAGAGATAAACCCACGCACATATGGTCAACTAATCTATGACAAAGGAGGCAAGGATATACAATGGAGAAAAGACAGTCTCTTCAATAAGTGATGCTGGGAAAACTGGACAGCTACATGTAAAAGAATAAAATTAGAACACTCCCTAACACCATACACAAAAGTAAACTCAAAATGGATTAAAGACCTAAATGTAAGGCCAGACACTATCAAACTCTTAGAGGAAAACATATGAAGAACACTCTATGACATACATCACAGCAAGATCCTTTTTGACCCACCTCCTAGAGTAATGGAAATAAAAACAAAAGTAAACAAATAGGACCTAATGAAACTTAAAAGCTTTTGCACAGCAAAGGAAACCATAAACAAGATGAAAAGACAACCCGAAGAATGGGAGAAAATATTTGCAAACAAATCAACGGACAAAGGATTAATCTCCAAAATATATAAACAGCTCATGCAGCCTAGTGTTAAACAAACAAACAACCCAATCAAAAAATGGGCAGAAGACCTAAATAGACATTTCTCCAAAGAAGACATACAGATGGCCAAGAAGCACATGAAAAGCTGCTCAACATCACTAATTATTAGAGAAATGCAAATCAAAACTACAATGAGGTATCACCTCACACCAGTTAGAATGGGCATCATCAGAAAATCTACAAACAACAAATGCTGGAGAGGGTGTGGAGAAAAGGGAACCCTCTTGCACTGTTGGTGGGAATGTAAATTGATACAGCCGCTGTGGAGAACAGTATGGAGGTTCCTCAAAAAACTAAAAATAGAATTTCCATATGATCCAGCAATCCCACTACTGTACATATACCCAGAGAAAACCATAATTCAAAAAGACACATGCACCCCAATGTTCATTGCAGCACTATTTACAATAGCCAGGTCATGGAACCAACACTGAATGTTTTTAGTAGCAATATTATTCATTTATGAAATAAATGTGGATTCAATTAATAAGCTATATTCATACTCAGTCTGTCAAATTCCTGTTTTTAAACAGTTGGGTTCACTGAGCAAGCTAATTTAATGCCTTACTAAAAAGAAAAAAGAATGGTCATTCTCTCTAGTTAAAGATACATGTGGATAGAATTTAAGCAAGTAAGTCTTTTCTCTGTGGAATACAAAAATATAACTGAGTATGTATTTTAAACACATATACACAATGGAAGAAATCAATCTAAATGTGTGTGTTTAACCTCTTCAACTCTCTGAATATTGGATGTGGTGAGATTGGGTATGACAGTCAGGTAGCTAAGTTGAAAGTTTTCTCTTTGTATATGTTTTTTTTACCCTTCTCTGTTCAGAATCTAAATAGAAACAGATGACTTCTTCAGTGGTATTTAGCCATTTTTCTTCAAAAAAATCTGTGAATTTCACAAAGATGAATTAAATGATTGATTGTGCCAATAATCATTAAAAAATGAGGCTGGAAAAATTAAACCATGTTTGCTACTGAATGTTCAGTTATATCTGCTTCTCATTCTTGTTTCACATATGATCATCATTTGGAATAATAATAACCATACACCCAAAGAAACGAGGGCAAAGAAGAGTGCATTATCATATTTTCTATTGTATACTTAATACATTTACTTTTTATGCAACAATATAGTTTAAGTTTCTTCTAAAAACAGAGACTAGTAGAGATGCTATAATTATCACCCTTTATTTATGCCAGATAGCCAAGGAAAATTAAATTTTATTCCTAATTACCTTGATTCTTGAGAAGGGTTTCGTGAGAGTGTTGTAGGAATTTGTACAATCTTATTTTTGTACTTTTATCCTTACCAGGTAGGGTGGAAACAATGGACATATCATAGGCTCTACATAACTTTCAATTCTCATCTGACATCTTAGCCTGATAATCACCAGTGGTGCTCATGGGGACATATGTATATGTATAACTGATTCACTTTGTTATAAAGCAGAAACTAACACACCATTGTAAAGCAATTATACTCCAATAAAGATGTTTAAAAAAAAAAAAAAGAGGTAGACAGCTTGGGCCTTTCTATCTCCCTGGCCTATCCTTTTAGCATTTTTTTCTTTCTTTTCATTTCTTCAGAACCCACTGTTAATAAATGGTTCCATCCTGAAGTCAATTAAACACTAGAGATTTAACAGACTATCTCATTCAAGAATTAATTGCATTCACACTTGTTTTGATGGGGAAAAAAAGCTTATTTCATGGGATAACTTATATGATAAAAATTCAGGCACTATGGATTATGGAAAAGGAAGAAAGGGAATATTGGTAAAGAGATCTCCTTACTGTTACTGTAAAAAAAAAAAAAAAAAAAACCTCTTGCTTCATCCTTAAGACATTGCTGAAAGGTGTGTGTCTGTGTGTCTGTGTGTGTGTGTGTGTGTGTGTGTGTCTGTGTGTGTGAGTGAGAGAGAGAGACCCCCATATTTTCCCTAGCAATAAAAATAACCAAAATCCTGTAAACACACTCATAAATCTCTAAAGGGATTTCTTATATCAGCCATAATTTTGAGTGTTGCATGAATAAAATGATCATACCCAGATGTGCAAGAAATGACAACTGTAATTTGTAAGGACTGACAACCAGGACTAGGCAATGGCATTCAAACCAATGAGTAATCAGAATAGTTGACAGCCGTTCTTCAAGACTCAAATTTCTGATGGGGCACAACACTTGGACAAACAATTGTTAGTGAACTATGGTCCTATGATAATCAATTTATGATCCCTGAAATTTTGGGACATGCCAGTACTTACCAGAATATGCTTTATAAGCTGTATAATTTTCATTAGAAAAAAATCTGCAAAAGGATATCTGAAGCTATAACTACATGATTAATTTTTTGCCACTAGAAATATCAATCACTAAATACCAAACATTTTCCTCAGAGCTACTAGAGACATTAAATCAATATGTAAAATGCCAACAAGACATTACAAAATACATTCCCTGCACTGTCAAAGAGCATTCTCCGGAATATTCACACTGTAGAATGTTACAGCCTACCAAGAATGCCACCATCCGAGCAAGCAATGAGTCACCATCTATAAAAATTCAGAACTTGCTTAAATCTGGAAGTTTTACTACTATGGCAAGGAAGTTAACAGACCAGAAAAATGCAGAGAATCTGAGGTATTGCACTAAGTTGTCTCATTAATTGTCCAGTGGTCCACATCATTAAATAAGAGGTGTTGGGGGGGAAAGAAAACAAAGGCAGCAAGCAGGAGGGATCAAGTAACCAAGGCCAGCCCTTCAGCTATTTATTTGCCTCATATCTCTTTCCCACTGTCCTGACACCCTCCTCACTCTGATGCCCTTCTTCCTGACTTCCTAGATTCAAAAAGTATATTTTGTCCCACAATTTTCTCTACCCTTTGCTCTTGCATTAAAACTAACCTCTTTCCTATCCTATATTCTATTAAACTGTATTCTTTGGAAGATAGTTTCTTTCATTGACTTAAATATTTTTAAAATATCTCCTGCCACCAAATGATGCGATAGGTGCTGGTGATACAAAGATGAAGGTGAAAACAGTTCCCTTCATCAAGGAGCTTTCTGTCTAGATGAAAATACTCCTGCAAAAGGGCTAAAGATATATTATTTGTAAGGTCTGGGTAGGTTTTCATTTTAATAGAGTACTCCTATATACAACTGATAACCTAAAAAAGGTAGTTTTAATGGAAAGAATTTTAGATAACTGCCTGAGGAGTGGGGAGGTAGTTTGGGTGTGGATAAGAATATGAAAAAGACCTTTAAGTAATAGTCACACAGCACGTTGGCTCATTCAACATTGCTTTCATGAAAAAGCAACACCATTACTAAGTAAATATAATACCTGTTGAATATTAAAACTACTTGATCACTGTGGAATATTAATGTATGTTTATCCTGCAAGTCCTACACTGGTAAAGTCAAGCTTGTTATGTTGAGAATTGAGTCTCATTGTAAAGTGATGTCATTCCCATTGTTATTCACCTCTGTAAGGGTGAATAACACCCTTACCTCTGTAACAAACACCCTTACCACTTGGCCCTCACCTCTATAAGGGCCAAGTGAAGGAAGATCCAAAGATAGAGAGGAGTGCTTCTCAAATAGGTGACTTTGCCCTCAAAGGGACTTTTCACAACGTCTGGAGACATTTTTGGTTGTCAGAACTGGGGGAAGTGCTAGTGGCATCTAGTGCATAGAGACCAGGGGTTGCTGCAAAGCTTTCTGCAATGCACTGAACAGTCCCCCACAACTGAGAACTATCCAGCCCCAAATATCAATAGCTAAGGTTGAGAAATCCTCATATAAAGGGTATTGTGTCATCTCTTTTCCTAAAGTTATCATCTCTTTTCCATTCTGAGATCCCTCCCTCCTGCAACCCCCTTGGGCTAGGGGCAAACTCATCGTGATAGGATTAAAAATGTGATACTGTCACAACCTTACCTAAAAGCATTCAGTGCATTCCTCAAACTTGAGCGAGCATTAAAATATCTGGGATACTTCTTTAAATACATATTCCCGAGTCTACTTCTGGAGATTCTTAGTAGGTTTAGAATAGGAGTCAGGAATCTTAGTTTTTCAGGTGATTCTGGTGTGAACGATTGGAAGGCCATACAAAAGGAAACGCTGATCTGTTGGATAAAACCCAGGTTCTTTAACTTTTGATCAGGCCTCCACTATGATCCAATCCATGCCTATTTCTTCTGATACATACCTTGTCCCTCTCCTCTCATAATCTCTGTTCCAGCAGTATTGATCTACTTGAAGTTCACTGAAACATCATACTGCTTCATGAATTCCCTACCATTAATATGTTTCTTCTGCCTGGATTCCCTTTCCCTCTTTGTCCTACTTGTGTTGGTAAATGTTGAGTGGCTGTTCAAAAAAAATAGAAAAATTCCCTGATATGTAGTATTTGCCAGTTTCTACGGTATAAATATTCCCACCATGGCCAATTTCAAGCTACCGATGTGACATTTCTGAAAACTGAGCTGGAAGGAGATATGCACAATCAGCTCTTGAGAGCTGGTGTGAGCTTAACTCCAGCACAACATTGCAAGTAATTGTTATCTTTTATCCTTCCTCATAGCCTTTCACAATAACTCAAGACTGTTTCTTGCACGTTTAATATTGCAATTATTCTTCCACTCTTATTTCTCAACATGAACATACTAACTAGACTGAGTTCTTCGAGATGAAGTCCTATGGTAATAAAAATTGTGTTTCGCTAGAGTACATTTTAACTCAAATGTTTCTGTAAAAAATAAAAAAAAAATGTTTCTGTATTTATGGTTTTGGGGGTATGTTTTCCTTTTATATACCAACTTATTAAGTAAAGTGTTAAAATCTTTTAAGTATTTTCTAAGTTTCAGCTTCAGTCATGGTAAAGTATATCAAGCCAAAGGGTTTTTGTTCATGCCTAAGCCAAAATATTAAAGGCGGAAAGTGTGTCTTCTGGGAGCCAGCCTAAGCACTAATAAAATTGAGATATGTGACCTTGGGAAGTTAACTTTGGGCTACTTTTCACTAATGGGGGATTCTCTTCTGAAGAATATAGGTTCTGGGTTATTTCAGTCAGAGGAAGTTGTATTTACTTAGATAGTACCTTATCTATAGTCAACTTGGCTGAGTTGAGCTATTTCTCCTTTTAAATTATCAGGGACTTCTTAACCTGAACTACTTTTTATCAAAAAGGATCCCCTTACTGTTTCATTCCTAAGTAATTACCTTCTTGAACTGGAACCTATTTTTGAGGGCAGAAATATTTGATAATTGCTCTAGTACCCAGAGATGATAGAGGAAGACATTTTATGCTGCCATAAGAAAGAGTCAGCCTTAAATACGTGGGCAGATTGTTTCCCTTCATCTTCATATGAAAAGACATATAGTTATCTTTCTGAATCCTGAAAACATCACTCTGTGTATATATTATCCCAGTCATTTGCTTTCTCTATTTATATATTAGATAGTATACTTGTTTTACTAAAAGACCAATTCTAAAAAGTTTAACAGTAGTCAATGTTCCTTCCCTCTCTCTCTCTTTCTCTCTCTCCCCCTCCTTCCCTCATGACTCTTGTGTGTGTAGTGATAGATTCAAATAGATTCAAATAGATCTAACAAATCATAATACAGTATAAACAGAGGAAATGATCTTCCTATAAGGGCATAGGTATAAGGATCAATTAAACAAATTGTAGCATGCTATGGTATAGTATATGTTTTCAATATTTTATAGAATTCTAAGTTGAAACCTGAAGAATAATGTCTCTCCTGGGAGATAATGGTAATTATAAACAAAAGACATGGGGAAGTTTCTTTTTTTAATCCTTAGTTATAAAATTCATTTGTTTGATGCCCATACCAATTTTTTGCTTATTTGCCTGTCATTGGTTCATGGAAAGATGCAAAAAAATAAGAGATTTAGATGTGATTCAGTAGGATTAGAAAAGAAAATTATTTATCACTGAGTCAACTAAACTAGTTCCAACTCAAAAGCAAATCCAAGTAATGTTTAATTCTTCTGACTTAAATTACTCATTTGAAAAGTAAGTTTAAATTGGCAGTGAGAACAATTCTATAAGCTAGTAGGGCAGAAACTTCAGAATAGTGATATTTAAATTTAAATTATTAAATACTTGATAAGACTGAAAAATCATTGAAGAAGATCATTTTTTTTTTGATCCTTTGTCATTTCAGGTTTATTTATTTATTTTCCATTGAAAAATGTCTTGCTTCCAAGCTTGTATCTCAAAGAGAGCTAGAAAAAATTTTGAAAGACTAACATTATACTAGGCAGGCATCCCAAAAGTTGATGGGACACAACTGTGCCGTAGAACTTGGTGAGGTAAATGGCATATGTTTCTTCAGAAATGGACTTTATAACTTTCTTAAAACTTTACTCCCTTTGAATGATGGGCCTTTTTGCCTAGGAGTGAAATAATCATGTAGGGTACTGTACTACAGCACTCTCTTAAAAATACATTGCATCAGGGTCATGATGTTGTAATGTAGAATTTTAAAGGTAAGAGAGTGAGCTTTTAAATTTAATATCTCAGGGACTTTGGATCCTTTCCACCCAAAACTTGGCTTGCAATTTGTCTCCACAGATGATTGTAATGGTTTAAATTAGTTATGGCTTTTCAAACTGTGAAATAGCCAATAATTTATCTTTGACCAAAGTTTAAACAGTTAGTTCTAACCAGCACCAGTTATTTTAAAAATCAGGTTTTAGAGGAAAAAAAGTAAATGTGGTTAGTTAATTTCTTATTGCTCGGAGACTTATATATTTAAAAATAAAACTCCAGAGATTTTAGTTTGAGGGGGAACTCCCTAGTTCTGTGGCTAGTTGCCCAACGTATTGTTGTGTGTCAGTGAAAATTTAGAAACGTAGAGAGTTATAAACCCCTCTATCCTCTTTCATATACATGTGAACAATATTTCTGTGGCATAGGGAGGTTTTAGAGTTTGTAGGTTAATTTTGAGGTGAGCTATCATTTGCAAATTGTAGAAAAGAAGGAAGTGTTCCCATGATGGCATAAGTTTCCTGACTTCACTCCATGGCAAAGTTTAGAGTCTTTTGAATTGCCTTGATCCAGACTCTGCAAAAGCCTTCAGTGTCAGGTTGCCAGTTTCAGTTAAACTTACTCGGTCTTCGTCTTACTTGAGAGTTTTCAGAGGGACATAATGCCCATTTTGTATTGCCTGGATCAACAAGTGCACTCAAAGGCTGTTAACAGAGAGCTGAGAAAGGGGCTGCATGTGGGGGTGCAGACTCCTAAGTACCGTCTCATGGTTAACTGTATGGTTTGTACTTGTGTTCTTTTGTGGGCAATTATGCTAACTGTGCTCATCTGTTAATCTTCTTTATTTATAAGATGACTTAGATTAACATTAGTATCAACATAGGCAGGGAGGATGGCTTTGGAAGGGCAGAGGTAATAAAAAAAAAAAAAAAAACCCACTTCTCCAAGTACTCTCTTTTCTTGCTTAGACGTTCTCACCTTTGAATAGATGTAGCAAGAACCAAGAAAAGTGATCTGAATTCTCTGGGGTTAAACATGAGTATGAGTTTTAAGAAATGGAATTGCAACCAGTTCAAGTCCTCTCATCTTGTCTGGATTTTTTTCCATAACAAAGCCTGGTTTCTCTACAGAACAAGAGTCCATCCATCTACAAACTTTTACGTTTAATAAACATCAGAGTTGAATTAAGTCAATACTATATTTTCGTAGTAATTGTGGAAGGAAGTGAAAACAATGGACAGGTTGCTGAATGGTCTGCTACTGCCATTGTGATCTAAACTAGTCACAACATTTAACTTCAGTTTTTGGATCTGTCAAATGGGGAGAGGTTGGTTAGTCATTTCTAAATTCCCTTCCTGCCACAAGACTGTCACTATGACATTACTTTAAAGATTATGGTCAGGATAGGATGAAAAAATGAACGAAAAGGAGGCACTGGCTTTTGTCTAGAGACACCTAAATCAAGAGATTTTTGCAACTAAATTTAATAATGGAATGGGAAAATAGTACAAAATATAGAAGTATGGTGTTGGTTTTCTTACATAATAAATTGATCCTCACCCTCCTGACCGCCATAGTCACCCCCCAAAATATACAAGTACGATAGAGGGGTAGCAGCTGCCTCATATGTCAACTTACGAATCGTTAAGAATGCCAGTGCTTGTCAGTTAGTAGCTTCCCAGCACAAACTCCCGGGAGGGAAGCTGGATTTAGACCCTTTTGGATTTCCTACGTTCTCCTCTTCCTTCCTTAGAATTTTGGTAGTACCAGTAAGTCAACTCAGGGAGATGAAAATGGAGAGTAGTTATATCAACATCGCCTAAGAGACTGGACACAATGAAGAGGAGGCTAGATTGAAGTGGTATTGAGATGGTGCCTGCTAATTACTCTGTTCACATTTTGAAAGCTGCATCAGAATAAACTCCGAACAGAGTAAATGAAACTGCAATAATAACATTCTATTAGGAATTTTGGATTGGATCGGGTGTAATCTTATTGGTATAGAAGCACTTAGTACTGATTTATTAGGTAAGTGGAGAAAATAGAAACGTGGTGGAGTATGCTCTGAAAAAAGTATAACTTTCCTTGTTTTTAATCTGAAAACCATTGTGTCAGTCAATTTAGTTCTTGTACACAATGTTTGAAAGATGACCTTGATTTACGTAAAATATTATTTCCCATGTTCATTTGTTAATTTAAGTGTTGAAATCGTGATTGAGCACAAGCTATGTGCCAAGCATCAAGCCTGCACTGAGATACGTGATGAATAAGACCCACTCCCCATCTCCCAGGAGCGTGCTTTATAGTCAAATAATATGGATTGTATGTCCTTTGTTACAGTGGCAAGTGTCAGCAGCCTATGACATAATTATAATCTGACAGAAAAACAAAATATTCTATAATCAACTTCTTTCTGTGCATATCTGCTCCATGGTGCTCTGCTGCTATGTAAAATTATACTCACAAATGCTCTTTAGTAGTATTTTTAAAAGATGAAAAATGCCTATATGGCAAAAATTAATCCCAATTCATTTTAGACATTTATGTAGAATTAGGATATGAAGATATTAGCCAAGAGACTGAAAAATGAGTGTACCTGCATACAACTGTGTGTTCTATTTTTCAGGCTTAACAGCTTAGCTGTAACATTTGTACATTAGCTAAATAACATCTCAAGGGGAGATGGAGATAGAACCTTGATGTCTACTGATTGTACATGTGTGAGTTTGTGCCTCTCAAAGGATGGTCCTTAAAAAACTCCCTGCTGGAAGCTATTGTGCATATTGTAAAAGGACTGTTGCTAAGTGCCAATTGAGCTAGTACTGTATACTTGCCATTTAAAAAGAAGATTTCATACCACTTGATTATGTTAAATAGAAATGTTTGAAATTTATACAGAATTACATCAAAATGGCACACTAGTTATATGTCTAAAGGGCTGCAACTACTCTATCCCATAACTGTCAGTCCTTCTGGTAGATGGTTTAATGTAAGACTGTCACAGAATGTATTACATGAGAAGTATAGAAAGTCTTAGAATAGTGAAGCCATAAATGTATATTGTAATAGAACCTAAACTCATGTTTGCATTGAAACATACCTACCTATATACATATACGTACATATATATTATATTTAATGGTCCAAGTAACACAAATAGAACTCTGAATTTTTAAGTATGTAGAGGTCTAGATGAATCAAGTAAGGTTTTTCTGTGTACATAATAGAGTCAGAGTATCATTCTTGGTGCTGTACAGGGTTCTTGTGGGATAACAATATGTTGTGTTACTTTTAACAATTCCTTCTGAAAATGTCCTTTCTTCAGAGACACCTAATTTCCACCCTAAAAATGGTGGTGGTTGGGGGGGATTTTTACAACCTTTTAAGTGAATCCTCTCCATCAGCCAAATTACATTTTCAGTGGGTATGTGTTCTACACCCCTCATTAGTAAAGTATACATGCCATAAATGCATTAATAAGCTACCTTAATTCATAAAAATATGGAACTGGGAAGGAAGTAGACTAAATACCATGACTTTAGCCCCCTTTCCTCCATAGATCCCATGAAAATAACAAAAAAGAGACATTTTTAAAGAATGAAACTGAGCTGTGTATAGAAAATTTTAAAAAGGAGGCAGCTGTGAGCCAGAAAGTTTGAGAAAATCTTGGAAGACAGAATGGAGGTGACAGGGGAGAAAGAGAGAGGAAGGAAAGGCCCAGCTCAGATCCCCCAGGGATGGGCGCAGACTTCCCAGGAGCCCCGGAGAAATGCTAAACCTAGAGTCAGCGGAAGAGTTTTATGGCATGTGAATTATTGCTCAACAAAACTCTTTGAAAAATTTTTTTTAGGGAATAAAGAAAAGCATCAGTGGGCAATAAGGCAGCCATCAGGGCAGAGGGCCAGCAGGATGTTCTGCTCCCTTCCCTTCCTACAAGGAGGTTACTGTTCCAGAGAAGCTCCAACTTCATAAGCATTCTTTTAAGACCAAAAATGAAAACAATAAGTGTGAACTGGGAAGGGCTTCTTGGATGGGCGTTAGGGTGGAAAAGAAAAGCTAGCAGAGCTTCACTTAGATCCCTACTATCACCAGGAAGAATTGGAAGGGGACAAGAGGAGGTATCTATCTGCCCAAGAAACAAAAGCATTAAAATGCTCCACCTTCATGGGGAATAGTCCCTAATAATGTTGGCTTTGGGAGGGATCCCCATCTGCTAACCTGCCCAACCCTCACAAACCCCAAGCAAACCTGTCGATTGGCCTGGGCTGTCAAGTAACACAGATACTGCTGCCAGCAACCCTCTTCCATGCCCTGCCCTGGACTCCCACTCAAAGGATGGGCTCTTTTAGAGAACTGACTACTTTCCTTTGACAGTACAGGCCTCTTCAATATGCTAATCAACCTGGTCCTTTATAAACATCAACCTACAAGCATGTATCATGACATTTGGTGAAACCCAGTGGTTTGAAAGGGGAGGATCGGTAAGAACAAATAAAAGTAATCATGGGAAATAGTATCCTTAGATTTGAAAAAGTATCTCACAAGCTGCTGTAATAAAAGTGCCAATCAGAGAATGAAATTAGTCTCCGGGAATTTAAAATAGGATTGAGAAAATTGAAAAAGAAAATCCCTGAATCACTGAAAAAAAATACTTCCAAACAAGTGATTTGAGAAAGAAGCTTAAATGTCTTATAATTTAGAGCAAAAGACAAAGAAATGAACAATATGGGACAAAAATTAAGATACAGAGTTTTGTTCCAGGAGATCCAAAATTCATCATCTGAAGTTTTAGTAGCAGAGAATAGAGACAATGAAGGCGCATGGAACAGGAAATGGAAAAAAAATTCTCATCACCTCCCACAAGTACCAGAACGACAAAAACTAACTTTGATAATATTCGGTGTTGGCAATGACATGGAAGTAGGTAATCTCACAAACTATTTAGGGAGAATATAATCTGCATAACTTCTATAGGGAGAAATTAATTTACCTTTAACCCAGCATTTTACTTCTAAAAATTTTTCTTATGGGTAGTTTACCCACATGAACAAGAACATATGTTCCAGTATTCACTTAAGTATGATTTTAATAAGTAAAACCTGAAACAGTGTATCTATCTATAATGATACACCTGTGTAGTTAAAAAATCAAGAAAAAAATTTTATATGCTGATATGGAGAAATATCAGCTATAGACAAAATTAAATGCCAATCAAAAAAATTAAGGAAAAAATTTATGTTTAAAAAAGAACATAGATATAGCCATAGATTCTTTTGTGTGCCTAAAGGTTTCTTTACAAAAATCTAAACTGTAGAATTCAAATTTTATCTTTGCTTCTAATTAAATATGTTTTAAATCACAATATTCTCAAAGATACAAGAAAACGATTGAATCATAAAATGTAACCTTAAAAACCTCCTGGTTCATTTGATAAAAATCAAAAATACTAATTCAATGTATAAGTAATATTTAATAAAGACAATAACTCTCAAAAATAAAGCATTAAAATGGATCAAAAAAGGAAGTTCATACATTCTCTTCCAGAACAGACAGTGCATAGTCCTGGCTTATCATAACTCAGTGTCAGTTATATAGTGAATATATGCAATATTTCTGTGTATTTTCTGATTTCATCATGTGTAAATTGAGGAAGACTTGCCTAGTAGAAGAGTAGAGAGCTGTTTTAAAAATCATTTAAGGAAAATTTACTTAAATGGATACTAATGTCTCATATTCATCTAAAAATAACAAACTATTTTATGGACCATCCAAGCTATTAGTCACTTTCTCTTGGCTGTTCAGCTACCAACTTTTGGTCACTTTATTCTTAATCATCAGAGAAAAATTGTATAGATTTGAAACTCAAACATGTAATTTTTCTATCTGCTCCTCACACAAGAAAAAAATAGAAGAGAATATTGAGTCTAAGAGAGAAAATATATGCACGGATATTACATAGAGGAATTAATATGAAATAACACATGACCTCATGGTGGAAGAGTGGTAAAAAAAGAAAGTAGAACTTTTAAGTCCTCTAAAATGTAATCTTGTATTTTGGACATTTTATTAGTTAGTTCCCAAGCTGCGGACCCTGAAAAACTAGTATCCCCCAAATGTTTATGCATTTTACTGCTGAAAAGGTTACTGTACCTCTGTTTCTGGCATTCTGGCTGATTAGATGTTCAAATGGACCCTCCTACTATAAAGCAGCTATATTATGATAATGTACACTTTGAGTTATTGCTAGTTTTGTAGGTGTAGGGAATGTCTTTAAAACCTGCCTACTGACCCTCCCATACATGTACACATATTGCCAGTGAACTGGAACCATATCAGTGGAATGGAGTTGGGACCAAAAAGGTCAGAAGTCAAGATGCCACTAGTAGCGTTGCTGTCTAGACACTGAGGCTCCTCTGGCAAGGTGGTGAAGTTGGGACCGAGATTCCCTTGAGAAATCAAGAGAAGGACTGAGGTCATTTCAGGTTGTTATCCCTCCCCATCACCCACAAAAGAAAATACTTTTTAGAGGAGAGTTTTCCCAATTTAGGCCTATAGGACCAATAAGATTAAATAAAATATTTATAAATGAAGATCATCGAGTACATTAGGAGACCAGCCATGATAAGAAAAAGTTAAAAGAAACAGTGAACAAAAGATTGAGACATCAAGGAAAACTGATATTGGAATTGCCAGATAATTCATATAATTGCATAGGAAATGTTTAAAGAAACAAAAGATGCATTGACAAAGATGAGCATGGGGCTTCCCTGGTGGCGCAGTGGTTGAGAATCTGCCTGCCAATGCAGGGGATGCGGGTTCGAGCCCTGGTCTGGGAAGATCCCACGTGCCGCGGAGCAACTAGGCCCGTGAGCCACAACTACTGAGCCTGCGCGTCTGGAGCCTGTGCTCCGCAGCAAGAGAGGCCGCGACAGTGAGAGGCCGCGACAGTGAGAGGCCCGCGCACCGCAATGAAGAGTGGCCCCCCACTTGCCACAACTAGAGAAAGCCCTCGCACAGAAACGAAGACCCAACACAGCCAGAAATAAATAAATTAATTTAAAAAAAAAAAAAAAGATGAGCATGAAACAAAACCTATCAGGAATGAACTGACAGATTTGGAAAAAACAAAAAGATACTTCCAGAATGAAAAACCCATGTGTCAGGGGAAAAAGAAGCCTAAACGGACAGTTTAAATAGTAGATAAGACAGAGAAATGCAAATCAAAATCAAAATGGGGTATCATCTCACACTTGTTAGGACTATATGTATGTGTGTGTGTGTGTGTGTGTGTGTATGATAAGTTTTGGTGAGAATGTGGAGAAATTGGAACCCTTCTACATTGTTGGTGGGAATGCAAACTGGTGCAACCACTAAGGAAAGTAGTGTGGAAGTTCCTCAAAGAATTAAAAATAGTACTACCACATGATCCAGCAATCCCATTTCTGGGTGTATATCCAAAAGAATAGAAATCAGAATCTCGAAGAGATAATTGCACCCGAATGTTCATTGCAGCATTATTCATAGCAGCCAAGATGTAGGAACAAGTCAAGGGTCCAGTGATGGATGAATGGATAATATACATGTATATATGAATATTATTCAGCCTTAAAAAGAGAAATCCTGCAGTATGCAACAACACGGATGAATGTGGAGGACATTATGCCAAGTGTGATAAGCCAGTCACAGAATGGCAGAATATTCAGTGATTCCACTGACATGTGGTTATTTAAAAAGTCAAACTCATAGAAGCAGAGGATCGAACGGTGGTTAGCTGGTGGGAAGGAGAAATGGGAAGCTGTTCTTCAATGGGTATGAAGTTTCTGTTATATAAGATAAATAAGTTCTAGAGATCTGCTGTACAATGTAGTACCTATAGTTAACAATACAGTATTCTGCACTTTAAAATATATTAAGAGGAGGATAGATCTCATGTTAAGTATTCTTACTAGACAAAAAATCACAAGGAAATTTTTGGAGGTGATGATAATGGTAGCGCAGGTATATGCATATGTCCAAACTCATTAAGGTGTATACGTTAAATTTGTGTAATTTTTATATTAATTATACCTTAATAAAGCTATAAAAATGCACATGTATAAAACAAGACACAAATAAGAAACAAATTAGTGAACTGGAATTATATATAAAGACATGACCAAAATGTAGTACAAAGACACCAAGAGGGAAATATATGTAAAGAATGAAGCTCAACTCTAGAAGGGTTTCTTTTCACTTGGAAACAGCATGCTCCACTATGGGAAATTTAACTACAGCCTCTCTACCCGTTCACCAAATAAGCTCCCAAACTGGAGAGCAGTTCCCTATAATAAGAAGCCATGGAAGAATTTCAGGCAACAATAAAACAGGCTCTTCCTTGGATCTCCTTATCTCCTTCAGTCCCCCGTGAAATTATAGGTGTCTTAGAACAATCTCACAGCTTACTGGAGCCTTTGGCAATTAGACTTCTATTATCCTTGGCATCTGGGCTGAGTAGCAATTACTAGTTTGTCATTGATCCCTAATGGAGAGGTTGTCTAATTGAAAAGTTAAGTCTCTGACCTGACAAACTCTTTCTACAGTGAGTGACTTTGTATTAAACACCCTTTAGATGAGAAAAGCCCCCCAAATTTTGCATTGTGAAATGGAAATGGCACTGCCAGTAACTTAGCAAATTTTATGAACAGACTCTTAGCCTCATAAACAGCCTCACTTTTTGCTATACCCAACCTTCTGACTCAGTGTGAGCCTACAAGACTTGCCATGATTTACTGTTGAAAGAGTATCTCTGCAACATGGGAAAATCTCAAGTAATGCCATAGCCATATGCAGTCATAATGATAAATTGCTGATATCTTACCATAGTTGATATGCTCCCCACAGTAGGCTAACTTCAGACAGTTGTCCTGGGCATAGAGCACATCATTCCAATATTGATAAAAATATACCTTTGCACAAATAAATGGGCCATCTCTAATGGCCTAGCTACCTGTTCAGGCCAGCCACCTACTCAGGCCTCACTACAAAGCCATACCAATATGGAATAATTTTTATGGAAAAATACAATATATCTGTTACATAAGTACAATATATATCTATATGAAATGACCACTACTCAAGGAAATAGTCCTTGGGACTGAAATAGTCAATCAGGCACAGGCAGATATCTCTACCAAAGCCTACTTGATTCATGCTCAAGCCCACCATGGTTATGGGACCACCACCAAATTGATGTCATATAAAATGTTACGTGTATAGAGCCCACTGTTGCCTGAAAAAAATCTCTATGACTTGCCAACCATGCAGCCTTTCTAATGATAATCTCTAACAGGGCTGTTTGGTCCATCTCTCTTCAGCTGTTTATGAATTGCACATGACATACTTCTGCATTGGCTGAGCTTCAAATCACCCAAAGCTGGGGGAGAAGGACATGGAAGAGTCCCAGGAGAGTTTGAGGGAGCACAATACACTTGTCTCCCTTTTTCTGAACAGCACCCTTCTGAAAGGAAAAATAAGTTCCTTTCCTCTTATGTGCACGTGTGTGTGTTTTTAATGCCTGCATTTTTTTTCCCCCCCTCAGAGGATACCTGAATACAAATGAGCTTGAACACTGACTTTGCTTAAAGAGGTTACCTTCTACTCTTGGAGGTTGCGTATAACAACAAAATGTGACTTCTGAGTTTTGGTGGAGCTTAGCATGCTGGAAAAAGGGAGGACAGTTCTGACTCATTCCCACGTACTTCTGAAAACAGTGGTCATTGTCTTGTGAAGTTGAACATTTTCATTTATAGTTACATCTTGGCACATAAATAAACTTTTGCTAATTTAGATACCTACTCTTACATGTATGTACCAAGAAGCAGGTATAAGAACAAAGGAAAATTGCTCAAAAGAGCAAAAGACTGGAAACAACTCAAATGTATATCAATAGGAGACTGGATAAATAAATAGAAATATATTTATAGTGGAATTGTACACAGCAGTGAAAAGGAATGCTCTGCAGCTGCAGGTTACATGCAGCCATATGGATGAATCTTAAGAATGTAACATTGAAAAATAAAATTTAAAAAGTCACAAGTCCCAGAATACTGCATATTGTGTTTTCATAAATCTCAGGAACAAGCAAAACCAGTATATTATTTATTCATCTGTCATATAATCAAAAATACTTTTAAAAGAGAAAGTTATGACAGACACAGAATTCAAGATAGGGGTTGGTTGCTTTGTGGGGGGGAGGTGAAGAGGGGCATAGAGGAGAGCATACAGATGCATGCCAGGTTATTGGTGAATTTTTCATTCTTGGATTATGATGAGTTCAGAGGCATTTTGATATGTTATTATTGTGTTATATGTATTGTACACATAGATAAAATGTGTACTTATATAGGTCAAATATTATATTTTAAAAGGTAATGAAGAAAATAGGTTAAACATTGTTTAAATTATTCTTTAGTAAAATATGTGGGAGCAACTGAATTACATAATAGGTATATATAAAGCTGGACTTCTTAGATATTTCAGCATAACATTATTCACTGTGAATCTCTAACTGGGGATATATTTCTTAGTTGAATCCTTTAGGGAATAAAAATCTCATAAGTAAAAGAGAGTGCCCCTATCCCTTCAGATTCCTGTACCATCTACCTGCCGTTTTATCTAAAAGTGCACCATTAATTATCCCCTTCATGCATTAAGTATCATTAGTTCACTGACAAATTATAAATATCTTTGGGTGAGATGATATGTTAATCAACAACTTTTTAGTACATGAGAGTTTATCTGGTAATGATATGTTACTTTTGAAAGCAGACTCTCTGAGGAAGTGGGCAACAGGGCATGTATGTTTAACAAGAGAAGGGGAGGGCTAGGTCTGGTGAATGGAGAAACGAGTAGGACACATGGGCCTTGGTAGGACTCATGGGCAGGTATGTGGGAATTTACTGTCAGGTCAGGGAATCTTCAGAAAGGAGAAAAGCAACAAGAGAAAAAAGGGAGAGGAGATTTATATGGCTTATTTGGTAGCTGCCGTCATCTCCATTGCACGCTTAGTCCTTGCTTTTTGATTCCTTCCAAGCTTAAACCACTCATCCTTGAACTAGGTGTGATATAACAGACACTGTCAGTGCTTGATTCATATCCTCCCGGCCCACTCAGGTTCACCTGCAGCTTTGCTGCACAGTTACTGTGTATACCAATGGCTTCCTATATTAAGCACCGGTGTCTCTATCTCTACTAGATGTGATGTTCACCTAGAGTACAGGGCAAGCCATTAGTGTCTTGTTTTTAAAGTCATCAAGAGCCACCCTCAACCACTGAGCGAAGAGAGATGGCTAAGTACCCAGGTTAGCTCCTGCCTTGGAGGTGTGTTTACATTGGCTGATTCCCAGGGGCGCTGAACTTCAGTTGCTCACGGTAGCAACTTAGCCATTAACACATCCTCTTTATGGCCTCCTCTCTTCCCTTCTCATTCTGTTGTTCTCATACTGTGCTTCCTGGGATCACCTCCAAAATAAACTACTTGACCTGAATCTTTATTTCAGGGTCAGCTTTTAGAGGAGGGAAGATTGGCATATATGCACTCAGATTTTTAAACACCTTCTCCTCCCTTTTAAATTTGTTCAGTAGCATTTCTTGTGGATACAAAAAATGCCAGGGTAAATGTTAAATGCTGCAACATTTTAAGTATGGCATATTATTGTGGTACCCATGCTGGAATATATTTACATAAAGTTCTTTAATCAATACTCTTTCTCTTGCTCCTTCTACCACCAGGGCAAAGGCTTACCATACTGTTCAAAATTAAGTTATTTCTGCTGCAGGCAGGTTACTTATCATTAAGCCTCAACTGTCAAACTCAATACAGAAAAATCTAGAAGCAAGTCCCTGAGTGACTGTTTTTGAAGCCGTGGTACATTGTGGGGAGGGTGAAAGTAGGAAAATGAGAAGAAGGAGGAGGCTCATGCCTTTCTAATCAAGAGCTGATGCTTTCCAGCATTGTCACTTTCTCCACATGTCAGTAGAGGAGGGTTTTTCTAATCACCAGTGATCTTTGAAGAGTTCAACAGGCAATTCTATCTTGTATTTTGAGAATTGGGAGCACTAGAGCCTCACATCAGAACCAGATTTGTAGGTAACCAATTAGACCCTGCTAAGTCAGTCTGATCCATAACTAAATATATGTCTAGGGCACTGGGAAGTATACTCTTTTGGATATTTTCTTTCAGTAAATGCAAATCGTACAGTGGTACTTAGGATAATAATATGACAAGCAACTGTGTTATGCCCTATGAAAACTTTTACCAGTGGCTCAAGCTGGGAACCCATGATTATTCAGATATCCATTCATATTTGTAAAGAATCTAGGAGCTCCTGGCTTCCCATTTCTGAGGTAATTGCTCTCGGCAATTTTACAAGACAAATCAGAAAGTAATCAGAGTTCTCTCAAGCTCCCTTGAACCAGGTAGAGGATCCAAGTTGAATACACTGAGTTTTCACTGAGGTGATAGGGGAACCAGAGGAAAATGCCTTCCTCTGACTTCTCAGCAATGTCAGGCCACTCATGCTGGCAAGGACCCAGAGCCCTGGAATGTAGAAGAATAAGAAACATGCCCCTCTGAAAAAGTGTGGTATCTATATTTGATAAAGTCAGAGGAAGATCTACATAGAGATCAACTGTAAAGCCCTGGATATCCTTCCTTGATCTCCCCTGAGGACAGAGCAGTACTGATGAATATGGTTTTCTTGGTAACTTAGCCAAGGATCCAATAAACATCTCAAAGTACCCAGTGCCTCCTTATGCTTTGTGAATTGAAAATGAAAAACTGGCGAGCATCTCTGTATGGTTCAGGGTAACAGTTAGCCCCAAAACAAAAAGATGTAACCTGGGAGATTTTATAACTGAACAGTTATTCTAATGTAAGGTGGCTCTAAAGTCTTAAGTAAAAGCAATTAAAGTGGTCGGGTTAACCACAATTCCTATACAGTAAGGCTAGAGAAATGCCTTAATGTTAATTTAAGCTCTGAGACTAACCATGGGCAAAGTTTTACCTTTGCGATCATTTTTCTCCTTTTGTGTTCCTTGGTGTACTGGAACCAGCTCATACTGGTTAGAGAGAGCCACTGCCAGCATCTCTTCCAAACTCTGTATTCACTGACGTCACATGGTAGTGTGAAATTGGCCGTGGTAGGAGTATTTATACCACAGAAACAGGAAGTGGGCACATAAATATAAATCAGAGCCCCCTCCCACCCCAGCTTGTTGTTAAACATTTATAAGTATGTGCCCATTTATATTGAAATAAGTAACAAAAACAAGCAGAGATCTTCGGCTTCTTGCCTTTGGCCAGAGGATTCATCTCACTCAGATACTTTGGTCATGATGAGCCTGGGCCCTGAGGCAGCATTGGAATATTCATGAGTCAGTGTGTTTTATCTGGTAAATGTCTAATTTTCAAACTCTTGCAAGTGACCCAATCTCTGTGAGATTTAGACTTTTCATATGCAAAAACAGTTGTAATGCCTGCCCTATCTATTTCACAGGCATGTGGTGAGATTTCAAATGAATAATGCATGTGAAAAAAACTAATTACAATGTGCATATATATATTGTATAGTACAGATATATTTAATATACATAATATTATGGTAATAATAGTTAATAATTGGCATTTAGTGTTTAGTGCGTGCCCAGCACTAAGTGCTCTACGTATTTTAATCATTTTATCCTCATCAACCATATGAGGTAGGTGCAATTATTATTCCCATTTTACACTTGTGAAAACTAAGGTAAAATGAGGTTAAATAACTTGCCCAAGATCACACCATTAGTAAGTGGCAGAGCTGAGGTGACAAACCCAGGCAGTTTAGCTTCAGATCCTGAACTCTTAACCACTGTAGAGATTAAATGTCTAAGGTAAATTGTAGATATTTTTAATAGATAATTTATTTGCTCTCAGAGTGTAAACCCTGATTTCTGCATTGCATCTTGTTACATAAACCCCAAAATGTCACAGTGAAAAGAGAAAAATTTTAAAACCAGTGGACAAAGATTTTATATCATTATCAAGGATAAAAATATTGGTATTACTGTAATGCCAAGAAACCTCCAAGGTTTAAAGTTCCGTGGATCTTTAAAAGCAAGAAAACTATATCATTTTATTCTATTGTAAAGCAGTAGGAGTGCATTATCAAATATTTGGAGGGGGGAAAAACAGGAAAAATCTGATTCCTAAGGTCAGTCTTACCATGTTGGGTGTATATATATATATATATATGTATGTATTTTTTAAGCATAGTTTTGATCATAGTTTATGTGCAGTTTTATAAAGTTTTTCAGCATAAAATTCCAGTGTAAATGTTTTCCATGTTGCTAAAAATATACATAAGAATTATTTAGTGGATATTTAGAGTAACTATACCATACGTTACATAAGAGTTTGTCTACTTTTGGCATTTACATGTGTTTGTTTATCCTCTTTTTTATTATAAATGCTGGCATATTCACCACTTGTATATAGAGCTATTACAATATTTTGGATTATATTTTAACTTGTACCGAGTTTTATAAATGAATTGGTTCAAATGGGATGAAAAATATTATTGATTTTGGCATTTATTATCAAAAGTATCTCCCTCTGTATATACAGCATTTGTTTATAATGTCATTAGCAGAGTGGCAGAGATTCTGTGATAGAGATGTGTAGTGGAACTTGTATGTCATACTAAGATGCTTTGTTGGTGATGAAGGCTTTAAGTTTGGGTTAAAATGGCAGCATTTGGCTTTTAGGATGATTGCTCTGAATGCAGATGGAAAGTGATCAAAGGAAATGTAGACTGATGTCTGGGAGACCACATAAGAGGGTTTTGCAAGAGTTCAGGCAAGATATAACAGTTCTTAATTAGGTCATTAGAAATAAAGAGCAAAAGAAGAAAACATATTTGTAAAATAACTGGGAAGTAAAAATCAACAAGATTGATGACTAATTGAACGGGGTATAAAGAAGAACTGTTTTGAGGGGAGAAAGATTCTCAACAAAGTTTTGAATATGTTGAATTTGACAGGCCTGTTTTATACTCACGCAGGTATGTCCTGTAAGCAGTTTGGTGTCTGAATAGACATATATGCATTGAAAACTCTGGAAGGAATTATCATAAGGATATTGTATTATTTAACCAGGAAACTGGATGAGATGTCCTAAAGATAGTGTTAAAAAAGCAGAGGGGAAAAAATAGGAGTCAGAGAAGGACAGAGAAGTCCAAGACAGACAAACAAACAAAAACCAACCAAAGAAAAACAATGATCAAAGAGCTGTGAGTAGAACTGGCAGAAAATAGCATCACGGAGACTAAGGAAGGAGAGACTTTAATGAAGGGGTAAGTTGTTGGGAGTGTCACCTGCAGTCAGGAAACGTGACGCCTGAAAGGTGTCCTTTAGATTTTGAAAAACAGAGGCCACCAGTGCACTTTTTAAGGCCAGTTTCTTTGGCGGGGCGTGTAGGGAGGTCGAGCTGCAGACACCTTTGCATCAAAAGTGAATCAATTTTCATTCTTCATCTTTTATTTTTATCTTCTGTAAGACAAATTTGGTCTTATTTTTTTCAACTTCTTTTTGGGTTTATTGGCATTGCCTATTCATTTATTTATTTAAGTCAACAGTTCTCAGTGAACGATCTGGGACCCCCTGGGAGTTCCCAAGACCCTTTCAAGGGGTTCACAAAGCCAAAACTATTTTCATAATAATACTAAGACTTCATTTGCCTCATCCTCCTCTCATTTTCTCATGAGCGTACAGTGGAGTTTTCCAGAGGTTGTATAAGTGATGTCATCATCATTCTAATAATTAATGAAATGTGTATTTGTCTATAATCATGTTTTTAAAATTTCCCAGTTTTGATTTGTGAATATGCTAAGCGTTAACATATATCGGGGATGGCCAAAAAGTTTGTTAAGATCTTACGGGAAAACCCGAATGAACTTTTTGGCCAAACCCAATATTAATCCGTATAAACAAAAACTCTTGAGTCCTCAATAATTTTTAAGAATGTAAAAGAGCAATGATACCCCCAAAATTGAGAACTGCTGATTGAAACTATGCTTTCTCTGTTTTCCCTTATGATTTAGAAGTTATATGCCTTATTTTATTTCTACAAATATTTGCCTTTAAGGAGAAAGAACAAATATGCATACTAGTTGTAAACATCAAAAATTAAGTCACACCTATTGACATAACTAAAATAAAAGTGGATATATTAAGTGGATAGTTTGAATTCCCCTTCAGTACTCCTATGTCCACTTACTAGTTTTGGAAATTCAAATTCAAGGTATAATTAGTTTAATTTTCTTATATTATCTATTTTTCTCAAGCTGTATTTTTAACATGGCTACCATTTTGTCTGTAGTTTTTTCATGATAATTTTTCATATTTATTGAGTTAATAGCAGTCAATATCTTGATCAATAACAGTAAATCTTTGGAGCCATTATATAGTTGAAAATTTCTTTAAGTTGTCTTCATATAGGAATTAAAGCATGACTGGGTATAGAGTTATCATATTATATACTTTTACTAACCCCACAAAATTCTGAATAAGTTGAACCATATCTTCTGGCTTTTAATATTGGATGGAACTCTGAGAAAAGCTTTATTTTTAAACATTGTTTGGTAGTGTTATGTGCTGAATCATGCTGCCCACCAAAAAAATTCATATATTGAAGTCCTAACCTCTAACACCTCAGAATATGGCTGTATTTGGAGAGAGGGTCTTTAAAAAGGTAATTAAGTTAAAATGAGGTTATTGGGGGTGGGCCCTAATCCAATATGACTGGTGTCCTTGTAAGAAATAGGGATTAGGACACAAACACGCAGAGGGAATACCATGTGAAAACACAGAGAAGACAGCCATCTACAAGCCCAAGAGAGAAGCTTCAGAAGAAACAAACCCTGCCAACACTTTGATCTTGAACTTCTAGCTTTCAGAACTGTGAGGAATAAATTTCTATTGTTTAAGCCATCTAGCCTGTGGTACTTTGTTATGGGAGCCCTAGCAAACTAATACAGGTAGAAGGCTTAATTATTTTTGTCTACAGCTCTGTAAAGGAATTTGTACGTAATATTATTATTCCAAAAGTTCACAACATATGATTAGCTGGTGCTTTTGAAACTACAGTACAGAATACTACTTTTGCAGAATGTTAATTGATGTTATTTGAAAGAAGGAAATTCATGGTCAAGTAATTTTGAAAAACACCAGATAATAGCATAATTTCTTAAGAGATGTTAATACATAATTTTTCATCTTGAATGTCTAAGATGGAGTACTAATTTGTTACTATTTTCTGAAACCCACCTCTTTTTTAATAGGAACAGTAATCCAATAAATATATTTTAAGAATTTAAAAAATTACTTTTAATATTTGTTGCAGAATGAGATCTTTCAATCTGTAGACTTGTATCTTTTTCCAGATACAAAAAGGATTTTTCCCTCTCCTCTTGTATCTATGGCCAATTTAGATAGAAGGTTATTGTTCCTGTCCCATTTGGTCTAATTCCTTCTTCTAAAATACCAATTGGCCATGAATACAATTTTATTTCTTCCTATTTTATATTTCTAATCTCCTGTCTTATCTTTTCATCTCTTTTGTCTTTATGCTCTGTGCTCTGGGGGAGTTTCTCAAGATTTCCTTAATTACTGATTTAATTTTATGTGGTATCAGTTTTGCTCTTTTTATTCCTAAAGCTGATGTATATTCAGATGTTTTATTTTCAGTTTCCTTATAATAGTTCCTTGTTTTATCCTCTCTCTTTTACATATTTTGGCTATTCATTCAGCATCCCTTTTATCTGAGACTACTTTGTCTTATTTAATATTTCATCTCCTCTTTCAGTGTTCATGTTCCTCCATTTAATAATAAGTACAAGATCTGCTTTCCCCAAAACACTTTTGTTTGCTCTAGTAAATTGTTCGAAAGTTTCTTTTTGCTTTCGCTCTTGAGTAAATTTATTTTCATCCTGGGTTATGATGTAGATTCTTTTTATTGGCTTCCTGGTGAGTGTGTGCATTTGTGCCACCTATGCATAGGTTTATTCGTGTGTTTGAGAATGCACATGCTTGTTAATAATAGGACTGTTCAGGTTAGTTGTTTGCCAATATTTGGGGTGGGAGGACTTTTCTTCATTGCCCTCATTGCTTACTCAGATGCTGTCAGCACCTACTTTAAGTTATTAAGTCAGAAGGTTTGCTCTCTCCCCACATGAATTTTTGTTCTCCAGGTATTAATTATCTAATTGCAGTAGCTGATACTTAATGATTACTATGTGCCAGTAATTATTCTAAGTGCTTTAGGTGTTTCCACTCGTTTAAGCCTCACAAAAAACCTTTGGGGAACCCCAGGCACAATTAGGCTGAGTAACTTGCCCAAGGCCATGTAATTATTAAGGAGCCAAGACTAGGTACTCGACCTCTGTGCAGTACCATCTCTCTCGCACGTGCTACTGGACTGAGATGAGGTCTCCCTCTCCCACAGCCTCTTCATCTGACCACCCAGAATTATTTCAGATATTCACCAATTATTTTTAAAAGTCCTATAATCCTTCTCTTGCTTGAAAAAATTACTTCGGAGTGTGTTGCTTACAAGTCTGTTCCTACCTTGCAGCCTCCCTGCTGCAAAATTCCCATGACAAGAGGAAATGTTGCACTGGCCATGCTTTTCTATGATTGGCTTCGTTTTGTTCTTGGAAAATAGTCTTCAGTTAGATACAGAAAGAGAAGTTCTGATGGGGATAATGGTGTGTAATGGTCCTGTCCAGCTCGAAAAGTATCTTTGGCAAAGTAGAGAGGTGCGTGCAGAATCCTCTCTGTTGAGACATCAAGTTTTTGACACAAGCACACAGTGAGAGTCCATGGAAGTGTCCTACTTTGCTCCTGCCTAGCCCTGATAGTCTGCCTTAGGGCTCCTTTACTTTGGTCCCGGAAATTCCTCCTGGGATCATGCAGACTGTAAAGAACATTCCTAGCTACTAGTACTGTCAAAACTGTGCTTGTCTTTGTGCATTTGCATAAACACATAAAAGGGAAAGCTTAACCTTATTATTTTACACGAGTGGCAAGCCAGTCTGGTGTTCTGACTAGGCAATTTGGAGGATGGAGAACCAGGGTTCAGTGTGGGAGTGAGGTCATTGAGAGCAAAGGATTACAGTGTAGATGAGACAGTTTCAAAATGAAAAAAACCAACTGGAACATCAAGGCCAGAACTATGATGGAAAGGAAGAAATTAACTAAACAAGAAGGACCAATAGTGGCAGTCAGGTAAATGAGCCAGTAGAACTTAAGAGAAAATATCCACTGCGGTTATGATCTACAAAGAATATGATTTTTATATGTATATCTTTGGCTATTTTCATACCTAGAAGAAAGTTATTAAGGTCAAATAATTTAAATTAATTTATTATTAATTATATTATTAATCTATTATCATTTAAACACAACCCAAGTTCCATCATCTAAGGTGCCAAAGACTCTAACCCTAAGGCATCCTAAGAAGAGGGAGGTTCTTAACCAGAATTTTTTCTGTGGATTGATTGCATTGGACTAGGTTCATTGGACTTTCACTGAAGTGAATCATGGCATCTGTGGGACTATATCACATCTTGTATGAAATATTCAAATTTTCTATTTTGAGTGAATAGACAAATGAAGGAGGAGAAGACTGTGGAAGGGTAGTGAATAGCAATGAAGCATAATATAGATTCATCTGGACATGCACGACAGGAGTCACAAGGCTCAGACTTGATGCCCTCAATCACTTTGAAGTAGTTGACTTCTGGCAACGTGGGATGCTTAGAGAGCCCAACAGGAGAGTATTTTCCTCCTGAATGGTTTTCCCTTTGGCCTCATGCTGATTGGGATAATTCTTGTACCAGTTTTGATCCTTCCACAGTGGACCCTGAAGTTCCACCAGAGAAGCCTGATGATCCATTCAACTTCTGACAGTAACAGCTGGAACATAGGGTGTTTGTAGGGGTCAAAGCTACTGAAACCGTGAAAGGAGCATTTTGGATAGAGAAGTACAGTGAGTGGTGTGTGTTCTTGGAAGTAGCAAAGTAGGTAAACTAGTTGGTTGTCAGTGGGATGTATTCTATCATACATACTTGAATCCCCTGCTCTTTCTGGCCAGGAGTCTTTGGGTGGTGAGTAATAAATAGATACACGTGAAACTGGAGGGTCTAAATACTTGGTCTTTCAATAATTACTTGATAAACATGGAGCCCCAGGAATCAGGTCACTAGGTTACTCTTTGATGTAAAAAATATGGTCAATAAATCACTTAATGGAAGGTACGTATGGCAAATGTCAGTGAGGGGATGAAATGTGTCATCATCGTGTTGAAGATCAACCACCACTAAGATAGATTTAAGTTTATCAAAGGTGTTAGAAAAAGAATAAAATCCAGAGCAATCATATTCTGAAAATACTAGAAAATCCGGAGGACACAGAAAGTTCTTTGGCTTCTTGACCTGGTCCTTGATTTAAGCATACATGCCATACATAGGTGGTAGCATAGTACAGTGGTTGCTCCCAAAATGAAGCCCATGAAATTCCCCATGGCCTGTATTTAATATCATGAATTTTCCTCAGCCTTCTCTGCTCTTCCCACACATCCACACATATTGACCTGTGTCTTGGGGACTCTTAAATTGCTACTGCGACTAGATATTTATTTGTAGTTTTTTTCAGGTTAAAATGAATGGCTAAAAATTTCCTAACAGAGCTTATCATAAGGTGAGAGTAAGCACACCACCTTCTTGTACTGCCTTTGGTAGAAGCAACCACTCTGTGATTTCGGTTGTTTTCTTCTGAACCTGGAGCTCAAAATGCTCTGAGCACCAGCACATACATAGGTGTACTACATTCTAGTACATGCAGTTTTTCAACCTGAGGGATATCAGCCTTATTTAGAATCTTGACATTTACTTTATGGTAGAAACTACTAGTACAACAAAATACATTTTCCATTCCTTCTTAGGCTACTGAACAAGACAACATTTCTTTTTTTTTAATTTTTATTTTATATTAGAATATAGTTGATTAACAATGTTGTGTTAGTTTCAGGTGCACAGCAAAGTGATTCAGTTATATATATACAAGTATCTATTCTTTTTCAAATTGTTTTCCCATTTAGGTTATTACAGAATATTGAGCAGAGTTCCCTGTGCTATACAGTAGGTCCTTGTTGGTTAGCTATTTTAAGTATAGCAGCATGTACATATCAATCCCAGACTCCCAATCTATCCCTCCCTCCCACTCTTCCCCCCGGTAAGTATAAGTTCATTCTCTAAGTCTGTGAGTCTGTTTCTGTTTTGTAAATAAGTTCATTTGTATCATTTTTTTAGATTCTGCATATCAGCAATATCATATAATATTTGTCTTTGTCTGACTTACCTCACTTACTATGATAATCTCCAGATCCATCCATGTTGCTGCGAATGGCATTATTTCATTCTTTTTAATGGCTGAGTAATATTCCATTGTATATATGTACCACATCTTCTTTATCCATCCATCTGTCAATGGACATTTAGGTTGCTTCCATGTCTTGACTGTTGTAAACAGAGCTGCAGTGAACATTGGGGTACATGTATCCTTTCAAACCATGTATTTCTCCAGATATATGCCCAGGAGTGGGATTCCTGGATAATATGGTAGCTCTATTTTTAGTTTTTAAAGGAACCTCCGTACTGTTATCTTATAGTGGCTTTACCAATTTACATTCCCACCAACAGCGTAGGAGGGTTCCCTTTGCTCCATACCCTCTCCAGCATTTATTGTTTGTAGACTTTTTGATGATAGCCATTCTGACTGGTGTTAGGTGATACCTCACTGTAGTTTTGATTTGCATTTCTCTAATAATTAGGGATGTTGAGCATCTTTTCATGTGCCTCTTGGCCATCTGTATGTCTTCTTTGGAGAAATGTCTATTTAGGTCTTCTGCCCATTTTTTGATGGGGTTGTTTGTTTTTTTGATATTGAGCTGCATGAGCTGTTTGTAAATTTTGGAGCTTAATCCCTTGTTGGTCACATCATTCGCAAATATTTTCTCCCATTCTGTGAGTTGTTTTTTCGTTTTCTTTATGGTTACCCTTGCTGTGCAAAAGCTTTTGGGTTTAATTAGGTCCCATTTGTTTATTTTTGTTTTTATTTCCATTAGTCTAGGAGATGGATCGAAAAAGATATTGCTGCGATTTATGTCAAAGAGCGTTCTATGTTTTCCTCTAAGAGTTTCATAGTGTCTGGCCTTACATTTAGGTCTTTAATCCATTTTGAGTTTATTTTTGTGTATGGTGTTAAGAATGTTCTAATTTCATTTTTTTTTACATGTAGCTGTCCTGTTTTCCCAGCACCATTCATTGAAGAGACTGTCTTTTCTCCATTGTATAGTCTTGTCTCCTTTGTCATAGATTAATTGACCATAGCTGCGTGGGTTTATTTCTGAGCTTTCTATCCTGTTCCATTGATCTATATTTCTGTTTTTGTTCCAGTACTATACTGTTTTGATGACTATAGCTTTGTAGTATAGTCTGAAGTCAGGAAGCCTGATTCCTCCAGCTCTATTTTTCTTTCTCAAGATTGCTTTGGCTATTTGGGGTCTTTTGTGTTTCCATACAAATTGTAAAATTTTTTGTTCTAGTGCTATGAAAAATGCCCTTGGTAATTTGATAGGGATTGCATTGAATCTGTAGATTGCCTTGGGTAGTATAATCATTTTGACAATATTGATTCTTCCAATCCAAGAACATGGTATATCTTTCCATCTGTTTGTGTCATCTTTGATTTCTTTCATCAACATCTTATAGTTTGTGGTGTACAGGTCTTTTGCCTCCTTAGTTATGTTTATTCCTAGGTATTTTTTTCTTTTTGATGCAGTGGTAAATGAGATTGTTTCTTTAATTTCTCTTTCTGATCTTTCATTGTTAGTGTATAGAAATGCAACAGATTTCTGTGTATTAATGTTGTATCCTGCAACTTTACTGAATTCATTAATGAGCTCTCATAGTTTTCTGGTAGCATCTTTAGAATTTTCTGTGTATAGTATCATGTCATCTGCAAACAATGACAGTTTTTCTTCTTCTTTTCTAAATTGAATCCCTTTTGTTTCTTTTTCTTCTCTGATTGCCTTGGCTAGGACTTCCAAAACTATGTTGAATAATAGTGGTGAGAGTGGACATCCTTGTCTGGTTCCTGATCTTAGAGGAAATGCTTTTAGCTTTTCACCAGTGAATATGATGTTAGCTGTAGGTTTGTCATATATGGCTTTTATTATGTTGAAGTATATTCCCTTCATGCCCACTTTCTGGAGAGCTTTTTAAATCATAAATAGGTGTTGAATTTTGTCAAAAGCTTTTTCTGCAACTACTGAGATGATCATATGGGTTTTATTATTCAATTTTTTGATGTGGTGTGTCACACTGATTGATTTGTGAATATTGAAAAATCCTTGCATCCCTGGGATAAATCCCACTTGATCATGGTGCTAAGCTTCCTTTTCAATGAGAGCTGGCCAAATGATGGAGTTTTAACCGAGGAACATGAGCAGAAGTGATGTGTGTCATTTTAAGGTGAGGCCCAGAAGATCTGTCTACATGAATTCCTCTATGGTTTTCTGGAAACTCCTTTGACACTATTTGAGAATGCATATTGAAGATGGCAGAGAAACCATCAGCCTGAGTCCCTAGATGAAAATTTTGGGAGGGTCCATTGCCTCATCCTCCCACTTGCCAACCTGAACAGATACTGGAATGTTATGTAAACATGAAATAAGTTTTGGTTGCATTGAGCCATTGCATGTTGGGTCTGTTTGTTACTGCAACATGTGTTACACTGAAGTACTTTAGGTGATGTGCTCAGTATTTCTCATCTAGATACAATTTTATCTTATAAGTAGATTATTATATTAAATGAGAACATAGCTACATGGTGGCTCAAGGAATAGCAGTTCAAAGAATAAGTGTTCAAGCAATAGTAGTTACCCATAATAGTATGATCCTAGATCAAAAGGAATTCTTAATAACTCACTTGTGTAACACCTGGCTGCAAAATGAAAATCTTTTAGTCACTGGAGTGTTAACAGGCTTCTGAACTAAACTTCAAGGATCAATCTGAATGGATAGTGCCCTAAAATACTTTTCTTTAGTACATGTAGTTGAAAGTTTTTATTCCTCTTTTCTCTAATAGAACTTCTAAATGTATTTTTATTAACCTGTGTGGTAGGCAGAGTTCTAAGTTGGCCTTCCATGACCTCACTTCCTTGAATTCCTATCCATGGGCAATTACCTTCCCCTTGAGTGGGAGCTGCATCTAGTGACTTGCTTCTAACCAATAGAATACAACAGAAGTAATGGGATTTCACTTCCACCATCAGGTTACAAAAGCTTATGACTTCCATCTTGCTAGCACACTCTCTTTATTCTCTTATTTGACTTTCAAACTCAGAAGAAGCAAGCTGCCATGGCAGAGAGCCCCATACCCCAAGGAATTAATTGAGGGTATGCTCTGACCAAAACCAGCAGAGAACTGAGGCCCTCAGTCCAACCACTTAAACTGGAGACCCTGGCCTGATCCCTTGGTTGTGAGAGAGTGTAAGGCAGAGGATCCACCTAAGCGCTACCCAGATTCCTGATCCCCAGAAACTGAGTGATAATAAGTGTGTATTGAAGTTGATAAATTTAGGGGTAATTTCTTATGCAGCAATAGATAACTAATACACATGGGATATTAACAGGCCTCTGGACTAAATTTCATGGATCAGTCAAAATGGCTTGTCCCTCAGATAATTTTCTTCAACACTTACAGTTGAGATGATCATCTCTTCAGTTTTGTTTTCCCCCAGAGAAAGTATATGGGTATTTATATATGACATTTTAATGTGTATTATAACATTTTTCTTGCCAGTTTGTTGTTAGAACATAGGCCTCTTGAAGGGAATGATGATATCTTGCCCATTGTCTTTGTGTCTTCTATGGTTTTGGTGCAATGTGTAGTTGGTATTCAGTGAATAACACAAATGCTAAAATAATGCTCTATCTCCTATTTTGGAAATGTACATTTATAACTTATTTAGATACTCCACATTTCCTTTTCTAATGAAAAGTACCTCATTTCTCTCAAATTATGGACAGAGTATTTTTCTTTTGCAATTAAATTTATTTTCAAATATATTCTAGGATCATCAACCATAGATTTATACAATTATCTTTAGCATATTTTTCTAGAAAAATAATTTATTCATAGAACTTTTTCTTACTTAGATTCAACAGAGAATTTTAAAAAGCATGATTCAAATTTACTAACTGAAGGCAATTTCTTTTTTCCCCATAGTAGCAATATAGAAAGCTTTATGATATAGATATACGTTTTATCAAAGCATGTAGAAATACATTTAAGGATCTAGCAATTCAGTATCATCAATGTCAACTAAAAGTGAAACCTTTTAAAAATTATGGTATATGTATAGAAGTAACCAAAGGTAGTAAATAATAGAATGTATGTGTACCTGTGTTTGTGTACGTCATACATATTTATGAATATATATAAAATATATAGGATGAGTTAGAAAAATTAAAATCTCATTTCTAAATAATAAAGGGATTCTTTTTTTATATTTGCTTTACGTTTTATGCTAAATTTTCTTGAAACATTTAAAAATCATTCATTTTAGCATCCATTTTTGTCCAATTATAATCTTTTATCACTTAATAATAGGGGATAAGAAGCCTTTTAAGCACATAAAAACGATGACATTTGGATGGAATTCAGTTGAGCAATAATTTTGTCAAATAATATATTTCTTTTTAGAAATACTATTAAAGAAAATATCACACAAATTGGACAGGATAGAAAGAAAAATGTCATCTTAAATCATCTGTCCCACCTTTCAGGTAGCTGTGTATAATTCTGCAATTATACCCGTGTTGATATGTACCTGAAATACGTACAATATGGAAAGAATAAATTTATCAATACATTGTGACAATTATTTTATGACAGATATTCATACTCTTTCTATAGATAGAAGAAAATCTGTACAGATGCTAAAGCAAGGAATTTATAAAAGAAAAGGCTAGAAATCATACTTCCAAATGAATGATATTCTTCTTTATATTAATTCCCTTGGGAAAGCTCATTCACAGGAATCTTAGCATATTCCGACATAGATGAGTACGTGCGTTGCAGTGATGCTGCCGCTGTTCAAAACAATTTTGGAATACCTGTTTCGGTATTACGTAAGAGCCATTCAGTAAGCCCTGTAAGACATTAGATCCTCTTTTGTGATTAACCAGACATACTCATCATTGATAAAGTTTTGCCAGAATTGAGGCATTAACATAAAAGTGCCATAGGTTCTTAAGGCAATTTCAGAAGATAAGTTAACAACCTTTATTGAACAGTGGTGTAGTTGTTGAGATAAAGTCTACAGCCTTCCAAGACAGTTGCTTCACAGAAGATACAATTGCTTTTTTGATTGTATACATATCGGTGTGTTTGCTTAAAACATTCTGACAGTATTTTTCCAGCTGCTTGCTTGTGTATGATGGATGCATATAGGCATAAATATGTTTATTTGGTTACTTCACAGATCAGTTCTATCATGTTCTCTCCAATACTTGTCTGAATACTAAATCTGAATATTAATAATAGAAATCATTAGCACAGATTTGAATATAAAACGTTCAAAAATAAAATCATTTAAAATTATCCCTGCCACTAGAGGAACAGAAAGTAATCTTTAAACAAAGTGTCACTAGAAGGCAATAACGAAGAGAGAAAATTTAATATCTTATCTATTGCATTTTAGAGATGAGAAGATATGACCTAGGGGAGTTAAATGATGCGCACAGAGAAAATAAAATCTTCCAGATGTGGAGGACATCAAAGGGACATGATCTCTTGGACCACAGGAATAGCAGCTAAGTCACTTAGCTTGCTATTAGATGACATAAAAAGGGCAAAAATCAATGCTAACATTTTGGCACTTACGTATACCAAATTATCCTAGGATATTGACTTTGTTAGTGTTTTGATGTTTAGAATATTTCACTATATTTAGCAACTAGAAGAACTAGCACAAAATGAAAGACACTAAATGCTTACTCTTCACATTCTAATTGCTGCAACCCTTTTTTTCCAAGCATCAGTCATTGTATACCTGGGCAGTCTGAGCTGACAGCCTTGTCACCAGGCTTTCCTTCTCCAGTGCATTCTAAAGAAAACAGTAAGATGTTCTTTCTTTTAATGAAAAATTCTAAGAATCTAACTTTTCCATTTTTTAGTGATATTCGGCAATGCCTCTCAGAACAAATAAATATGAAGAGGTATTCTTTGTATAACAGGGATTCCAAACATATTTTAATTACCTTTTGGATTGCCCTAATCACACATTCTTTCCTTTTCCTGTAAACCACTTCTAACTGACTGGGAACAGAACCAATAACTCAAAGCTTATTAGCAAATATAAACAAGCAATAGCACTAAATGAGGACCCACAGGATGGCATCCAGTGAGGGTAATAATTGCAATATTGGCTCTTGTTCATTTGGGCCCTTGCAGCAAAGGCTAACCAGTAATGCATTCTACAGGGAGCAGGGTAGAATGTGTGTTGTTCTAGATGGAGTTCCTTCCCTTCATTTCCCTTTCTGTTTCTTCTTTTTCCTATACTTCGCTTCCATTTTTTTCTTCTATACATGCAACCTATATTTTCCAGCCCTAGTCAGCCTAAAGTACAGTCAAAAGACACAATTTAAATAATAAGAAAATTATCATTGCCAAACATTTTTTTCAACGGAATCCTTGGAATGCCAGCCCTCTCTAGGTTCCCTCCTCCATCGGTAATGCTTTCAACATTATAAGAGGTTGTATCTTAGTTACTAAAGGCACAAACCCTACAGCCAGCTGCCTGAGTTAGTCTAGTTCCAATCCTTAGTAGATGTGCACCTTCTAAACCTCTCTGTGTCCCAGTCTCATTATATATAAAATGATAAAATCTTAATAATAATAAAAACAATCCTACATCATAGAATTATTGTGAGGATGAGTTAATACACATAAAGCACTTAGTATGATGCTTATGACAGAGTAAGAACCAAAAAATGTTAGCAGTTGTTATTATTGTTGACATTTTTTCTGTGTACCTACACATTCTGAGAATGTTTCACGCTTACTTCTATTAGCTGTGTGTCTCTCTCTTTATTTTGGATTATATCTCTTTTATACCTTTTGTTTAACTTAATATTTCAGTTTCTTGAACTCTGCATGCAGCATGGATCCCCACTGTTACATCACATTCAGATTCCCCCCTGACATCTCACCAACTAGGATTTAGCTAATGAGCTTCAACTTGTTTCTTCTTTCAAAGTAGTTTCTTCTTCTATTTGGGGCACTGCACAGTGCTTCAGGAATTAAAACTGAGCTGCGACTCTAATATGCTTAGTTATTGTCTCTGCCATGAGATCTTTAAGATGTTCACCTAGATAGCTTAGTGGGACAGGTGTCTAAATACCTGATTTCCCATTTTGAATAAGCTGACTACTGCTGAGACCTTTAAAACAAAAAACAAGTAGAAGGTATATATATGCAAAATCCAGATCTGCTGACACCTCCTTCAATAAGTTGCTTTTTGTATCTCATATTTCTCATATTTCCACTCATGAATAAATTATATACAATTATCAGGTCATTTCATTCTTCATATGAAAAATAGATTTAAATTTCTCCACATGTGTTTGGCACAGTACATGTCTCCAAGTACAGTACTTCCAGTTTTAGTGCCAACTTCACTCCATGTTTTCGAACTTCAAGATTCCATCCCAGCTGGGCCATAACAACTGGTCCTTTCTCACAGAAGTTTTGTGAGAGTTAAATACATTAAGGTATATAAAACCTCTATTATATTGCTACTAGAACTCTTCAGAATGTCATTTCAGAAGTTCAAGATCTCAGTGTGGCAAAAAATATTTTGGAATGAAGGTTTGAAAATTCACATTCATAAGATTTTAAACAGTTACAACCTGTTAAATTTGTAGTGAATTTCCCTAATTACAGTTTGGAATAGTCAGATTATTACAGAAAGTGAAAGAGATACTCAAATAATAGTGTTTACTTACTTACAAGTTATATTTTTTAAAAAATACTTAACTTTCTTCAGTTTTGCTTTCACTGTGGAGCTTTTACCCTTGAAAAATATTTTTTCAAAGACGTGACAATGAGTTGTTTTTCTGACCCTTATAAATTTATTTTATTATTACAATCTCTAGCTTATCTGCCATCCATACATACGCAATGGCATGAGCACACATTCAAACATAGAACTGTGCTATTGTTCTGTACTATTCTTAGCTACGATGACAAATTTTATAACTGCAGCATTTGTAGATTTTTTTTCCCTATCTTTGTCCAACATAAATTATTTTCTCTTGCTAATAGTCTAAGAGTACTACAACACAAGTTTTGAAGAATCCTGGTTCTACTTCCTATATCCCTGATTCTGTGGTATAACAATTATATTTTCTTTTTTTTTAAAAAAAGCCTTTCTGGGAAACTGAAAACACTTATGAATGATAATACACCTTCCTATTTGTAAAACAAACCTTGAAACTCTCTAAAGCCTGGAGTTCTACCAATTATAAGATCACAGTTACACTTTGTCAAGACTAAATGTCTCACATCCTTGCTGGAAGAGAAGAAGACCCTAGGATTACAATATATTTGAACAAGAAGGTGCTAACTTTGCATTATTTTCCATTCTTCATCCTGTCTTTGTCAGGAGGATGGATCCATGCTGTGCTGTTCTCTATTCTGGTTGCCACCTTTGTCATGAGAATGAGACACCAGAATCAGAATGTTTCCAGTGAGATATAATAGCATGCTTTCCTGCTTGCACCTCTCAGGATGTTGTTTTTAGTTAGGTTAGAGCCCCTGGATCCCTTAGAGCATCACTCAACATTCACCATTCATGCAACGTGTCCTTTTTGCTTGTATTCACTGTAAAACTATTTGATGTCTTGGTCAGTTTTGCAGCCCTTTTATTTCTCAAACACACCCCTGAAAAAAACTGTTGTTGTGTTTTTTAATTATTATCAGGTCAATCAAATGTATGTTACAATTTGTGGTATACAGAAACATGCACATGGTTTAATTATTTTTTTAACTACTCGTCACTTACAAATATTTCAGTATTCCAGTTACACATAGGAATATACAAATAGTAGCGGCTATGCTTTTAGGAGAAGTGATGGTGAGATGGGCACTTAAAATAAAAGGAACTCATTCCCTTGAAGATGTATTTATTTTGTATTTAGAAAATTTCTACTTTAAAATTTTCACTTTGCTTGGAGACACATTTTTAGATTACTCTTAAATTTGCCTCTCATCCAGGCTAAGATATAAATACTGTATTGTATTTTTAGACCATGGCTTCTGTCACACATGTAAAATGAAACCTGCTGATATATCCAAGTAACCACTTATTTTTTACAAATGTTAGGATATATGGAACCAACGTGATAAACATCTGTATGCAGTTGCATTTCTCAGTATAGACAGAATTTCATACCCACCCAGGGTAAGGGAAGAGGACATGATAAACGTGAGAAATCCTTTTGAATTTGAAAAGTGTACGTATAAGAAGGCAAAGAACCATATGAATCTAATCAGTGATACAGCTTCCTGTATTATGTGTGTGAGAAGTATTTTCTGAGTAACTTGTCTTGAGTTTTAGTCTCTCTCTTTTTTTCTTCGAAAGAAATTAACCTAAAATTGAATTACACGTGATCTTTTTCTAGGATTAAAAACAATATGATTGTTATCCATTTGGGCCAGATTAATAAGAAAAACAGAAACCACATTGTTTCAACAGAAAGATTATGATGTAGGTAATTGGTGATCTAACTCTGGCCAACTTGGAAGCAACTAGTCACTCACTGGCAGTGAAAAAACCCCTAGAGTCTTGGCCACTGGACTAGCACCTCCACTCGGCCCTTGTACTAGGTTGTCTCCCCTGTAGTAGTTCTTGTATTGTCACCTCCCACCACGATCATGGTGGCGGCATCCATGGCAGCTCTGTTGGTTCACTCTCAACTCAGTGTGTTCTGTAACCCCTTTCCTCTGGGTTAGTCAGATAAGTGATTCCCTTCATACCTCATAGAAGCCAAGAGAAGCTTAGGTGCACGTAAGTCCTTCTTATGCCTAACCATGATGGGTGCATAGTTTTCCAACATGCATCTCCTAATGGGTGTGAAACCATCCTATTAAACAGTCTCCATTTAGATTCCCAAATATGATTATGGAACAAGTTCCTCACTGCCATTTCAAGCCACTTCAATCAAATTCACCACCTACCTCTGGGCGTCTGTCTAGAGCGAGGAGATCAAGACATGCGTTCTACTGGCAGCCTTACTTATCTGCTGTCTTCCTTGTCATTGAAATCCCTCAAGACTCTGAGGGGCAGGCTTGTGTTTTGCTCTGGAGCTCTCTATGTTGAACTCTATGATGTAGCTCACCAGGTCTGTAGGTCAATATGTTCCATGTGTGCAAGCCAGTATTTAGGAAAGTATTTATTCCTAGATAAAGCTTTGTTTTAAGTATAGTTGTCTGTCTTTAAAACAGAAAAATATCCTATTATGAAGATCAGAAACTTTATTTTTCTCTAATATTTCTGCTCTAGAGATCCTAATTCATATCTCCCAGCCCATAATAAGTAGAAGTCTTATTGCGGCTAGAACAAATATTATGTATAAGAAAAGGGAAAGAAAAAAAAAACCACATTGTTATATTTCCTGTTTCCAAAAAAACAAGCTCTGATAAGAGAAGTGCCAGATGAATAGAGCCAGGAGCCTAACATAAAAACACTTTGAACTTCATCATCTGCTCTCTTCCACTGGGTGCTAGGTTAGCCCAGGGAAGTGGGAATAGCCGGGTTCTGATTTTGTTACCTCACAGGATTGAAGTGATTGAGACTTGAGACACAGTGTGCTTGTGCCTCAAGACTCAAGAATGAATATCTTTGGTGGAACTTGCCGGCTGGTGAGTTGTGAAGTCATTCTCATACCGGAAGTTATTTTTGAAAGGTGGTTCTGTAACTCAGTGGAGGCAGCTGATCCTTTAGTCTAGCTTGTATCAGAAGGTCAGAGCCCTTTCATAGCAGTTTTGCTAATAGCCGGTGTTGAGTTTAGCTGAGAGGTCTTCATATCCCAGGTGGCCTGAGGTTCCAGTCTTACTCTCATGGCCTACCAGGTCATTCATTCAGTTCAAGATCACAGCTTCCCCAAATGTGGGGCAGCCAGTCTTCCCAGGGTCAGGGCTAGTTCTAGAGATTGGCTCCAGAAAAACTGTCCAGCTTTTGTGCAGAACCACCAACAGTGGTGTCCCAAAGCTACTCAAAGCATAACTCCATTGCTACTTTGCTTCCCCAGGGCAATAGAGCTCGCTACCAAGATATTTAAATCATCTGAGGGAGAAGCCAAGAGACGCTTAGGTGAATAGCTACTCAAATTATTCTTCCAAGAAGAGGAAAGATCACCTGAAGGTAATTTGCTTTTTTTTACAGTTACATAGCTAGGGGAGACCATTAGATCGGTTTTTGTCAGATTAAAAAAAAGTAGCCTTTCTTCCTAAAAGCTATTCATTTGAAATTTATGCATTTGTCTGTGTGGTTATTGGATTAATGTCTGTTCTGTACTAGCTTTAAACTCCACTAGTGCAGCTTCCTGGTCTCTTTGCTTCTCACTGTGGCCCCAGTGCCTAACACAGAACCTGACACAGAAATGGGCTAACAAATACTTGTGGAATTAACAAAGGAGTAAATCTACTCCAAGAGAATGGTTTTCGCTTGCTATATTGTGAAGTATTTGGTACCATCTCTAGCTAAAGAAAAGAGGAAAAAACATCAAGCTAATCCCTACTGGAGTACTCCTCAACCTGAGATAGCGTCCTAAAAGCAGAAAGCTATTTAAGACAGATTGATTCAACCTATGAATAAATACTTTAGGAAATAACATGACTTAAGCCTACTTTTTAAATCAAATAGACCCATCAGTGTTTATTATTTATTTGACCCATCAAATTGTGTTCTCCAAAATCTCGGTTCTCTAGGATTTTGCTAGGTAATATGTGGAAAAATGAGAGTCAAATGAGTTTGGAACCAATGGGATGAACAGGTTCCTTTATTGAAGTACTTCTCATAGCTTTTGAGGAAGTATTATACTCTGGAATATAGTATGCTGGTATCTCAAACTTATTTGACCAGGGAATTTTATTAATATAGTAACTTTCCTAATGCTTATTATGTTCCATGTTGAAATATTAGATTGGAAAACATTTAAAATTTCAAACCTAAACTCCAGAAAATAGTGTAAAGCAATTGGTGATGATGATGTGATAGCAATTTGTACATTTTTAGGGATTCCATCACATTAAGGCTTATTTTCAATCAGATTGTGAACCAGAGAGTAATTATGTTTTATGCATCACTGCTATAAACATCCTAGCGCTTTCTAGGACTTTGCACATAGCAAGTGTTCAATAAATATTTGCTTAATAAAGGAGGGAATGAGAGCTATATCATCCTAGGGTGTTTGCTACATTGAATGTAATAATTATTCTGAATTAGCAATACTTTTTGGCAGTCTGAGACTATTAGTGCATGCCAATGGAATATGTGTTGTTAAAAGTCAAAAAAAATGATCAAATCAGGAAGAAAAATACATATGCACATTTTTTCTACAGAAAAGGAAAGAGTAGATAGAATAAATTTATCATACCAAAATGTACTGACAAGTATCAATTTTAAAAAATCAATGTATAAAAGAATGATGTCACAGAATTTTGATAAAGAAGTAGAATGGGGCTCTCTGGAGAGTCTATACTGTCTTGATTTACATAAACTAGATTCTTATAAGTAGTAGTATATTTTCCTATGGAATAATTTAAGGGATTTGGCTTTCTAGTTTTTGTTCAGTTCTATGGAGTTCACCACAGTGATGTAGCTCTGTTTGATGACTGGCAAAATTTCAGAGATTAGGTTGTTACATTCCTTAGATTAGACCCAGGAGCCACCCATAGCTGGTTAAGAAAATATACCTACACAATACTGGGCTAGACCACAGCGATGACTATAACTTCCTAATAATCAGTATCTAAAGTGGAGTCAGGAAATGTTAACAAGAGTTTACTAATTATTTTTATAAGCTTGTCCTTCAAAATTTGGGAATACATCTAAACATCCCTAATTTGACTTAATTAGCAGCAACAGGCTCCTAATCATAGGTGTCTGAAGATTTAGTAGGAAGCCCATTCGTAAGCTACTGATTTTTTCATTTGGGGGATTGTACTAAGCAAAGAAGATTCCAAGTAACCAATCTTGCCTCAGTGAGTTGTTGAGGACAAATGTGGCTATATTTAAATGCTTTAAAGTGTATAATGTGCTACACAAATAAATAAACTTTTAAAAACATTAATTCATCTAGACAGGTCTTGGATATATTATATTTTTAAGCTATGTATTATATTCTGTGGGGAAAGGGTAATTTATCTGATCTGTTATTTTAACCTTTTGCCTGAGGGACATCTAAGGATTCGACCCTTGCTTTACTCCTCCTTGAAACATAAACATGGGGAATATTTTAGTGCGTGCCAGATGCAAGATAAATAAGAGTCCTGCTGAGGTTGATGTATAATGAATTATGCACCTATACTTGGGGTGTCTGGACTGTTTATTGAATAACCTGTAAATGATGAGTAGTCAGCTACATCAGAGATGAGATTTAGTTCCATACCTCTAAGAGGATTATGAGTCTAGCAAGGTAGAAAAGCTGGTGGGACCCTGAAGCTGATGGCTGCCATGAGCCAAGGTGGTCCATATCAATTAGACTTCATCCCCTGTGATCATGTACATCCCAACTTGGAGAAAGTGTGTCAGTCAGCAGCTATTTCTGGGAGTCATGCGCCTCTGCTCTGTGTTTCCTGTGCGTGCCAGGTTGTCTATCCTGCGTGCTTTCTTAGAAACTGTGTAAAGACTATTTACAGAGTGAAGCCTATTTTGTCTCATGAGTTTAATGGACACTGAAAGCCCAAGACCACTGTTGTTGGTCAAGCAAAGTGAGTATTGTCCTGGAAAAAGATCTAAAATATGTTTATTTAAAACCTTCCATTTAAAGATTTAGCTGAACTTCTAATATTCTAGCGTTTGATAAAGAAGAGTATAACATTCATGTATTAGTTTCCTATGGCTCTTGTAACAAATTGGGTCGTTTAAAACAACAAAATTTTATTATCTGCCTGTTCTGGAGGCCAGAAAGACAAAATCAAGGAGTTGGCAGGGCCATGTTCCCCCTTAAGGCTTTAGAGGAGGATCCTTCCTTGTTTATTCCTATCTTTTGTGGGGCAGTCCTTAGCATTCTTTGGCTTGTAGATGCATTCCTCCAACTTCTGTCTCCTTCTTCACATGACATTCTTCTGTGGGTGTGTTGTCTGTGTCCAAATTTCCCTTTTCTTACAAGGACACAAATCCCTGGATTATGGTGAGCCTAGTCTTCATATGATCTCATCTTAACTTGATCACATCTGCAAAGACTCCATTTCTAAATATGGTCCAATTCATAGGTTCCAGGGGTTAGGACTTAAGCACAATTCAATCCATAATAATTCATCATACAGTGGATTTCAGTCACAACCCTTTTAACATTGTTCTTGTCTTTGATTGCTTGATGCATTTATTCATTGAAAAATATTTATTGAGCTGAGTACTTTTCTAGGTGCTTGTAACAAAGCAGCAAATAAAACAGACATGTGCCCTTAACCTACATGGAGCTTGGAGTCTAATGAGGGTAGACAGGAATTATATAAATAACTAAACATAGAATTTGTCAGATAGTGCCAAGTATTAGAGAAAATAGTAAAGCAAAGCAGAAAGGCCAAGGCATGCCAGATAGAGCTTGCTATTTAATATCGAGTGATTGGAGAAGTCCCCACCAAGAAGACACTCTCTGAATGAGGTAGGAAATCATGAGAGTTATGAGCAGAGGAATGACAAGATTTGAATTTTGTTTTAATAGGATCATGAGGCTTTTATTAGAATAGAGTGCAGGAGGACACAGAGATTATAGTTAGTAGAAGACAAGTACCCTACCCTACGCTACTGTGAAAGTGGGAAAGGAGCAAGCAGGAAGTTATGGGAATTGAATATCTAATAGATGATAATGGCTTTGAACAAGCTAGTAATGGAGGTGATGAAAAGTGGTGGGATTCTGATAATGTTCAAAGGATTGAGACAAAAGGATTTCCTAATGGAGAGGATAGCTATAAGATTTTTGAGCTGTTCAACTCGAAGTATGGAGTTGCCATTCACTAAGATGACAAGGCTGTAGGAGCCAACTATGTGTGTGTATGTTTGTGTGTGTGTGTGTGTGTGTGCGCATGCACGTGAGAGAGAGAAGAAGGTATGTAGGTTTTCAATTTTTGACATGCTAGTTTTAAGATGAGTATTAGAAAACCAAGTGGAGATATTAAGTAAGGTGCTGGATACACAAATCTAGAGTTCAAGCGAAGGGTGAGAACCAGAGGTATACATTTTTAAGTCATGGTAAAATTAAATTGTATTTAAAGCCATAAAGCTAGATAAAAACACTTTCCCTGATATATCATTTGACAGGTTCTACAGTGTTTGCAAAAGTTACATCAATACGTAAGGCATTTCTTTCTCTTAACCTTTAGATAATACTTTCTCAATAAATAGGCCTTTATGCTCTGGAGCTATTTACTAAAGCTGATGGCAGGAGGAGGTATATTTTATAGGAGGTATTAAAATAGACTAGCCAGTTGACTTTGGATGAATTGCTTTTACCCAGTTAAGCAATGACATGAACTAGCTGACTTATTGAGCCCTAATCCACCTCTGTTATTCCAGTCATGAACTTTTTTGTAATACGAATTTTCCTCTGCTGTATCGTCAGGGTATTTGCCAACAAAAAGTGGGATGTCAGGTTCCTTTCCCATCTTTTTTGGACAGTCGTTTTCAGACAGAGATATGACGTTAAAAAGTATTACTCTTTGTTCCGTAATAATGTTTTCAGTATAATTAAAAGATAGGCTTTGTATGATTCATTTGCACTGCTTCCCCACCTATTCTCAATGCTGAAATCCTTGTATGACCTTCTTTTTTATTAAATACACTTTGAATGTTATTCATGATTTTCTTCACCAAAGCCAAATTCTCAGTGACCTTATCCATGAACTATCTTTTGATAAATAAAGAATATAAGTGTTAACCCATTTCCCATAGTTTAGCGTGTTTTCTTGGTAGTCACCGTGATTTTTAAAGGCTATTTTTACTGTCTTTTTCCTTAATAGAAAATAATGAAGGGAACATCTTCAATTTTGAATTTGGATAAGGAAAGTAGGCATACCCTTGGTAGATAATTGCACTCTGAGAAAGAATTTAAAATATAAGTATCTACACAGTGTTGATCACTGCGTAATTAGGTCTCTGTCCTTAAATTTCACTTTTTGCCTTTAACTCTGCTTAATAAAATATATGAAGCAAAAAAAGTCTAGATTTCCTTAAATAAAAACACAGTTTTCATGTTTCAATCTTTATATACTTTTTTCAGTTAATCACATAGTTGCAAATGGAATCTAGAAATGTAAACAAATGTGATCATCTGGTTCTGAACTATGTTGATATTTAGGATAACATTGCCTATCAAATTTATATTCAAGTAGGAAAATCTCATCACATTAAAGTATTACTTACATATTCATATACTCATTCCTTGAGGCAAGGACTCCAGACTTACTTTACAGATGGATCTAGCAATAAAACATAAAAACAAACACAAGGAAAGGAATTGAAGCAACACATAGCAACTAGTAACATACATCATTTCTCTTTACTTCTCAAAAACTCCTACATATTGTATCTTCAAAAATGTTCTTGGAACCTAAGAAGTCAGGATAATTATGAAAACACTAAATAATGATAAAATAAAAATAACAGTAAAATAGTAGTAAAATAATCACATTTTTTAACCTCAAAGGTTTTAAACACTAAAGAATTCTATACATCCTTGAGTTGTCTTCTATGTATAGTGTTTGATGATCACCAAAATGCCATCAAAATATTATTAGAAAAATACTACTATGGCTACATTAAATATTTCTTATTCTTCTTCTAAGTGTCATGTTCCCCATTATTTCACTGTTATTAATAGTCTCTCTTCTTAGTCATTAAAATAAAAGGTGTACTTCAGAAGACACCTATTCTAAGAAAAGTAAGATGAAAAACATGGGAAAATTGTAAATAAAAAGGAGAGAAGGAGAAGATAGAAAACGATTGGTAATAATAACTGGAATTGGAAGAATGAAAAAGAATAGAAAGGCTAAAAAAAATCTTGAAATTGAGATTGAAGTCCCCTCTCCCTCACAGTAGTGCATGCCAGCAAAATCCATAGCATTTCATTTCCTCAAGGCCTTAATCCTCGTCTTCCTAGAGAAAATTTTTTCTAGACATTTATTTTTGCTTTTATCTCCCTTTCACAAGCATTTCGTGTGCTTTTTATGCTTATAGATCTCTGTTGAACTTAACCATGTTTTGTAGTAGAATGAAGAATGCCAGGCTGGTAAAGAATCTGTTACATTTCCAAGACATCTTGATTTTCATGAGCTTCAGAACATTTCCAAGTAGTTGATTTTTACAACATCGTATGGTAAGACTTTTAAACAGTACCTTGTATTTGTGTTAGCCCATGCTGCTTACTGCCGTTAGCTGGGAGGCAGTGGGTCTTATGCCCACTAACTGCTGATAGTATCTGGTGCCTCGTCCTGGTCCTTGAAATTCTCTCAGACTCAGGGTCCTAAAGGATCTACTAGCCTTTTATGTGTTTATTTCTAAAATTATTTTAACTCTTTGAAGTAAAACTAATATATGCAGTCTATTATAAAAGTCAAATTGTGCTAAAAGGCTTATGGCAGTAATAACAAAAAGGCAGCCCCCTGCACTCTTCTGCTGGTCTTGCTTCCCAGAGACAATCACTTTCCTCTTTTAGGCCTAATGTCTAGTGTTTAAGTCCTTATTTCTAACTTATATGTGTAGATTGCTATTTCTCATTTATTTGGAATATATTAGACATATAGTGTCAGGTTAAGGTGTACAACATGCTGATTTGATACACTGATATATTGTACTGTTTTTGTCATTTACATATTGTAATATGATTGCCCTATGATATTTCTTAATAAATCAATTTTAAAATAGTTTGCTCCCCATAAAGGATATAAGAATTATAGTTTTTATACTTCTTTCTTCTCCCATCCTTCAAATGAAGTTCTGTTTCAATTTTTATACACCCTTTTAAAAATATTTTTCTTTTGAAATTATTTTAGATTTGTACAGGAGTTACAAATATAGTTTAATTCCTGTACACATATACCCTTCATCCAGCTTTTCCCCTAATGTTTATATCTTACGTAACCATAGTTAAGCCTAAGAAATTAACATTGGTACAATACTGTTAAATAAACTACAGACTTTATTCAGATTTCACCAGTTGCTGCATTTATGTCTTTTTTCTGTTCCAAGATCCAGTCGAGGGTATCACATTGCATTTAGTTGTCATGTGGCCTTAATCTCCTCTGGTTTGTGACATTTTTCTTAGTGTTCCTTGTTTTTCATGACCTTAATACTTTCGGAAAATACTGATCACCCACTTTATAGAATGTCCCTCAATTTGTATTGTCTGATGCTTCCTCATGATTATACTGAGGGAAGTTACCTCAGTATAAAATTAGTGGATGAAACTTTAAGGAGGAATGGGATATTTGCGTAGCTTCATATTATCTTCACCCAGTGAATTTAGCAAATGTTCATAAATTATTTGACACTCCTCTCTGGAAGAGGTAGAGCTCCATTCTACTCCCATTGAGTATGGGCTGAATTTAGAAGTTCACTGCTAATAAATAGAACATGGAAAGCAAAAAGCGAGTAACTTTACAGTGCAGAAATCTGGCAGGTACCCCCTTAAAATTAAATGATCAAAGTTAACATCCCCACTAATAAGTCATGCTGGCATCAAATTCTCCCTGTTATGGTATTATGAGAAGGGCTCAGGAAGTAAGGGGAATGTTAAAGAAATAGAGATGTTTTCTAATTGAAAAGATTCTATGATTTCCATGAAGACTGTATGCACAGGCTTTTTTTTTTTAAGATCGAGAATCATAGACAATGTTTTATCCAAAGTCAGTTTTGTTGTTTGTTTTTTGTTTTTGTTTTTGTTTTTTAACAACAGTTGGCATTTATTGGGCACTCACTCTGTATCAGGCTTTGTTCTCAGTATTTTTGGGGTTATAATCCTTGCAATCATTTTAATGAGATAGGTGCTATCATTGTCCCCATTTTACAGATGAGGAAACTAAGGCTCAGAGAAAGGAAGGTGCTTCTGCAAGGCCCCACAGCAAGGGATGGTCTGAACCAGACCCCAGATTGTGGTCTTTCTAAACCTTATCCAGAAGGAGAAGGAAGCTGGTCATCCTGTGTGTACGAAATTCCCATGGGGAGATTTAGAGCAAGACTTTGGAAACTTTTTTAGAGCTCTCTTCTATTTCTCTTCTTTTTGTTTTATGTGGTCTGTTGCCTTTTGCCGTCACTAGACATAAATACCCCTACAGAATCTCAGAGGACTGTGAGCTTGCCTCAGGGACACAGAGGTGACGGTTTAATGAGCTGTAAGATGGTATGGCAGGGGGGGAATCGGGGTGGAAGTTTATGGGGCGGCAGTAGCAAAAGTGTGGAGGCAGAGGAACCAGGGCCTGGGGTTCCCGGAAGAAGAGAGGGGCCAGCCTCAAAGCTGCTCTGGCTCCACAAGACCCTGCAGGAGCAGCAGCGGCAGCTACTCATTTTGCAGGTGGAAACCTGAGATAGGATGGCAGCTCCTGACTGCTCAGCAGGTTAGTGGTGAGCCTGGCGGGGAAGCTGGATCCCCAAAGTCAGTTTTAAGACATTCAGGGTTACCAGGGCTCAAAGAAGGTAGGAACACAAATAATAAACAAATCCTTTTCCTAGTTTACTCAACCTTCACTGAAACTCTTTTGGTTCTAGTGGTCATAATAACTTGTCTAAGAGACTTCAGTGGCCTTTGTGCATGCAGTGTAGTTTTAAGATTGTATGTTAATATATGTTAATATATGTATGCTAATCTAGCTGGAAGTGTTTTTTTGTTTGTTTGTTTTTAGTTTAGTGAAAACAGTTCAAAATCATACATAAAGGTCAATTCCAAAGACCTTCATAACTAAAAAATAAGTTCAGACGTAGGACATGTGACTTGGTTTATTTTACAAAAGTTCTACCTTGGTGTTTCCATTGTAGGAGCTTGAGGTTCCCCTGCTAGAAGAGAAGGCCTTGCTAGAAACTGAGCAAGGTGCACACTTGATAAAAATAAGACAGTTACTCACAGATCTAAACACGTCGGTCAATGGCCCAGATGCCATGCTGATTGTTAAGGCCCAGAGAGTCTGCTATTTCTTATGTATCTGCAGACTCTTGTGTTTTATTTATTCTGGTTGGGATATGGATTATAATGCTCTTTCAATGTGTGTTACTTTGAAATGAGATTAGCATAATAGACTAGATTTTATAGCCTTTCATTTTCAAGCCCATTTTGCAGGCTCAGAAACTAAGAAGTGTTGACAAAGGACTGATGATGATTGCACTTGTGCGATCAGAAAGGGTTCACAGGACATTGCCCACTCCAGGGAGAGATCATCCTCTTACAGATCTTAGGTAAATGAAGAAAAAAAAAAAGTTGTAAGCAGGGAAGGACAAACAGAGAGGAGAGACATTTCCGAGATGTACTTAAAGTTTTTTTTTTTTATCCCGTGTGTAAGTGCTTGCTTATGAGGGAGCTTTTATGTCCACCCCCGTAACAATATGCATTATGATTTCTGTGTTGCTCCCCAATTTGCCTGTGCACAAATAATCTCATATCATGATAAATAGTTGAGGAAGAACACTATGAGAGATCATCATATATTAATCATTTCAGTTATTTTAATGAAGGTAAAATGGAAGTTAGTCTTTGAATGCATCGCTACAATCTCTGACTCCCACAGTGACCCTCGTCTGGTGATGAGGAATCCTGAGCACGCCAGCCTCTTATGGGCAGGACATTTTTTTCTTGCTTCATAAGAATGAAGACTTTTAAATTTATTAGAGGAGAAGAATTTTTGTGTTCAACCAGAATGAATTGTTTATAATTAATGCTTGGTAATTAATCCATACACATTTTCCTCATATGCCCTAAAATATATTCTACTAGGTTATGAAAAGGTAGTTTTTGTCCTTCAGGCATCAAGTCTCTATAAGCTGCCTCTTGGCCTTAGAGAAAGCACTGTAAATGGAATAGGGAGGGAATCTCCTCATTTAATTTGATACATCAGGTCATCATCAAAATATTTAGTTCCTGATCTTCCCACACAGAAGGTGACTACAGGTTAATAAGAACGCAAGTGGAAAATAATTAAGGATGAAAATATATACAATAAAATGCAAAACAAATCAGAATAAATAAAGTTTAGTGTGACTATTAGGTTAAGATGTCTTGATACTCACTCCAATCATAAAATGTGTTTTGTTTTTTTTTTCTCTTTTGAAGGACAGAAGAAGCCTGATACATACAGTGCAACTATTCCTTACTGACACATCTAGGAAATAATTTAAAGAAAAAATGATGAAAATAGTAATTTCTTCAAAAGTTCCATTGCCTTTACCTATGGGCAGTGTCATGGGCAGATAATATTTGCTGTCATTTTCATCATATTTCTCTTTTTAAATTATCTTCTACATATCTTTTTTTTTTTTTTTTTAATTTAGGACTAGGTCATCTATAAGTTCAAGGAATCAAATACAATGGCCAAAATAGAAATTTACTCCTTTTTTGCATGAAATAAGTCTAGAGATAGGTGATCCAGTGTGTGCAGGGCAGCTGCATGAAATACTTGAGGATCCAGACTCTGGTGTGCTTTTACCGTCATCTTCAGCTTCTGGCTTCTGCTTTCTAGGTCTCAGTTTGGCTGGTTAAGTTCCAGACTTCTGAATTATGCTGCATTTCAGCCAGCAGGAAAGAGGAAGGCAGACAGCTGGAAAAGGGCATGACTCCTCCCTTAAGAAAAATTTGAAGAAAAATTTTCAATGAGTTCTATAGGTCAAAATGTATTCATCCCTAATTATTATAAGAGGGGGCTGGGTCTTTTAGTCTTTTAGCTGTGGTCCAGCTAAAAATCAGGCATTGCTTATTATCAAGGAGGAAAAGGAGAGCAGATACTGAGGGACAACTTATGCTCTCTAACACGCTAAGGGTATTGGTGTGACGGAGAGGATATTTTGTGGTAAGAAAAATGTGTTTATGTAGAGTTCATAATTGTTGTAAGACAACGTTCAGGTGACTGTCTATTATGCTGCAGTCTATGAGGGTAAGATAAACAAAATTTACAAGATATGAGCAGGCAGCAGTACTGATTTTATCTAAAATTATGAAATCAAATCAATATCTATACATGTTCAGATAGACTAAAAATTCAATAACCCTGATAAAAGTAGATTAAAAACATATCAGCTCCCTTAATTTTTCTGCAAATTATAATCTCCTGGAATAGTTTTCCCACCAGTGCCAACCTTGAACGCTGAGAATCTTGAAAAATAATTAAATTTTAGATGAAATTCAGGTTGAAGGTGTGTCTCACCTGAGAACAAAATATTCTAGTTTCAAACTATTCTTAGAAGGAAACAATAAAGACATGTCATCCATAAAAGAATGTATCTTTTTGTTTCTTTTGTGAAGTTTCTTGAACATCAAACAGGTTTTTCTGAGCATTCCGAATAATTGAGTGTAGATTAATAAAAACATATGAGTTAAATTGCCCTCAAAGTGCAGAGGCTTAAAAAAGAGACAAAACTGAGCAAAAGAGATATGAGATTTGTCTAAAGCCAAATTGTTTTTTACATGCTCCCTATGGGAAGTATGTTGCTTTGCTTCATCTACTCCCTCATGCTTGCACTCATATCAGACATTTCTGGAGCACCTTTGATTAGCTGGGCTCTTTTCTAGGAACTGGGGACTGCAGCTAGGGAGACTTGGGATTTATACTCTGGCAGGAGGACAGAGCCTGAATAAGTAATTAACTGCAGTTGTAATTAATTACAAAAGAGACATGTAGGGTGCAAAGAGAGCATATGAAAATATATAGCAATGTAAAAAATTTAGGAAAGAAAAAAAAAACACGGATTAGGAACAGCATGAAATTAATGAAATCAGTATATTTACAATCATGAGCTCATTGTAGACTTTATGGTTAAGCTGAAGAAACTGTATGAAAAATGAAAATAATAAACTAACGACATTTGCAAGAGTGAAAAAGTTAAACCTGGGTTTCTCCAATCAGTTGCATCAATCAAGACGTCTTTATGTCTAATTTATAAGGGGAATATTTGGAAAGCAGAAGGACTACAGAGGAATAATCTCCTAAAACCCTATCCCTCTCCTTGATCGATAATGCCACAACAAACTATTTATTTAACTCTGCAGCACAGTCGAAATCATTTATTTTCCTCTTTGTAAGACTCAAATATAAGTTTCTAAGGAAGTATGCAGACAATATTTTACTTTGGTAATCAACGCAATAAGGACAAATTACTACTTCGACAGTTGGTCAGGCATCAATCAAAGTTATATACTCAATTCGTAAGTGGAATAAAAGTGACGGCGGTTAAGGAGACAGGGTATAGGGAAGGAAGGGCTGTACAGTGTTTCATGGGCTGCTAAGTTACCCGAGACAAAGGCTGAGATAATATTCAGCTTTACATTTATACCAGCTCATCAAAAATGTAACATTTTGTTGAAATTGATCTCAGGTTAATTAAAATAAATAGGATTAAAAAATTGTTACAAAATGAATTTTCCTCCCCTTGTATTAAATACAATCTATGTTTTCTTTGTTTCTATCCCATTCTCCACATTTATTTGTCATTATTACTAGACCCTACTGTGGTAATACATCAAGGTAATAGTGTTCTGATAAGAATGTACCTGGGATGATTTGTCAGCTTTTGCTTCAGAGACTGGAATACTTTAAACATAGAAGTCAATTGTAATAATTGATGCTGCCCTATTTGACACAAATAAAAGACTCATATAATGACACAGTGGGAAAATAGAAAGGAGATTGAGCACTGGACATGAAACAAGAGCTGGAGTGGAAGTAGAAGAATCCTCAGAGTTGTGGAAGAAACTAGAAAATTGCCTCAAGGTCAGAGAAGATGCCCTCTGTAAAGCCAGTCTCAGACTATGAATGCCACGTGTGTGGGGCGAGGAGGGGAGAGTGTTACAGGTACAGGAGAACAGACATGTAGGTCCATAGATATCAGCTGCAAACTCCGAGAGATAACATTCACTTAGACCATGATGTGTACAGACATACCCTCCACAGTCTTTCCTGGTATCCTCAAACCTGTCAGTTATTAATGTCAGAGGCAGCTCCCTGCTTTGAGATTTCCAGAGAGAGGCAGGAAGGGAGTGCAACAAAACAAGTAGAGCAGATATTCAGAGTTTCAAATGCATTAAAAACCATCTTTCCAGCGTAGGTTCTGTTGATAATCCCAAGGCCGACTTTAGGTTGTCCATCTCAGTCTTATATATAGGATATAATCTCTCCTTCATCAGTGAAACTTGATAATGGTCAGTGATTTTTATCAGAGAACACTAGAGAACATAAGTTAGAATCTTCATCAACAGCTCAGTTGTAAGAAGTACAGTGTAAAAAATGGAAGAACTCTGTTCTGCCCATCGATGTTTTTTACCAGTCAGAGGTTTGTGCCCTGGAACCTCATTATTTGGCTCTTGGGTGAATGGGGCTTTTAATACACCACTTACTTTTCAGTATGCATAAAAGCACTATGCTTAACTTCTCACTATGGGAAGGTGTGCTTCATTGCTTCTGTTTTGGTTGTGAGATACCTGGTCCACGCAGGCCAATCAGTCCAGTCAAATATAAGCCAGAAAGAAATAGCAATACAATCACAAGCCATAAAACAAAGGTCCTGTAGTGATGTAGAAATCTTCCACCAAGGCTACCAACAATTTTCTGAGAAATTATATTAATTTATAAGGAAACTTAAAGAGACGCGATACAAGTTACTAAATTAGGAAAGGATAATTTTTAGGAAGTGGGGTGCCACGTTCAAACTTCTACATACAGGTGGAGTGGGAGGACATTTCAAATGGAGATACAACTTTTATTTAAAAAGAAACTTTTAAAAGTTTAAGCAATTGTATGCACTAGGCACTTTGCACAGCACTTTACATTTATTATCTCATTTAATCCTTACAGCATGCTTGAGTTAGATACCATTATTATTTGCATTTTAATGGTAAGGAAATAGGCTCAGGAAGGTGATTCAGCTAATAAGTAGGAGAGGCTTTCAAGTTTAAGTCAGAGTGCCTCCCCCAGGGTCATTATGCTCTGCTAGATTTATTTACCTTTGCTGTCGTCTTTCAATGAAGGGCTGGGACGCATAGGCAGGAGGGGAAAAAGGTGGTATAATTGTGGCCACACAGCTGGCTATTGTTCAGTCTTTGATAAAGACTGTACCATAAATGACATAGCTTCCTGACTCCTGAATAAAATATTTGGCTATTGTCTATCTGATTGTGAAATATGGTATGGAGGAGAGGGAAATTTATTTGGAAAGAAGAGGAACAAATAGGTATCCGTTACTACAATATGTTGGGTCTGGTGAACAGTGAGTGGTGCCTGGGATGCACTGGAAAAAAGTGTAGCTCATGTGATTTTACGGATGTGTCACCAGCTATAGCCCATTATAGGTAGAGTACACTATCACAGATGCTGCAAATCCTTACTCCTACATCCTCTTTTACTGTGAGGCTGGAAAGTTAAGTACTTGATTTTTGAGTCTTCCTTGCAGCTCGAGGTATATACATGGGACCCAGTTCTGGCTAATGAGTGGTTAAGTGGAAGTCTGTTGGGGAAGGCTTCTCTTTCTAAATAAAAGGAGAAGCTTCCTAAGGAGAAGTCCTTCACCTTCCTGACTTCTGTTTCACTTGAACTTGGATGTGGTTCCTAAATGTGTAGTAGGCTTGTTGTAACCAAAGGAATCACAGAAGTGCTGGCCAGCCACCCCCTTTCTCCATAAACTCCTCTTGGCTTAAACTTTTGGTCAGTTATTGTTTCTTGCAGCCCAAGCTATTCCTAATTAATACACATGTCATGTTATCTTTCTTCTTTTCCACAAACTGTATTATGCCTGGGTGAAGTTTCAGAAGTACATGATCGTAAAGGTTATGTGGTTTCATGTTGGCAATTCCCAGTTCCCCACTAATTATGCGCAGCCCCTGTGTTTCTGTTTGAGACACAATGGGCTATTCTCCTCTCCCCAGACATGCCAGAGCCATCCCCTCCTGTGTGCCTTTGCCTAATGCTGTTGCTCCTGCTGGAGATCTTCACAGTCATTCTGAACTGTTGTCCCCATCGTGAAGTCTTTTCTGGTTCTCTCAGGCTCAATGCTCTGTGCATATCTTCCCATATATCCCCTTAACACTCTGTTCTTATCTTTATTATAATGCTGATTATTTGTTTGGTAATCATATGTTTACTTATGTGTTTTTACCAATACTCTCTGAACTATTAGAGGTCAGGTTTCATGTCATACGTGTCAGACACACAACAGGTGCTCAGTAAATATTTTGTTGTTGATTCATTTCTTCCTCCTTTGAATCCCCCTGAAACTTTCTTCTTACCTCTCTTTGGCACACGTCATTTACTTTTCTTATTTCATAACTCAGTAGTGGGCTACTTGGAATTCTGTCTTGCTCATCTTTGCATCTTGAATGTATTTTTAAGCTAAATTCGTATTTCATGAATTGAATTGGACTGTTAATAGTTAATACATTAAGGATATCTCAATCATCATGTTAATTGCTACTTCCCCTGGGGATGGGGAGAAGAAATGAGGGATGAACTGTAAGTATCCAGTTCACTGAAGGGGTTTTTAAAAATCTCTCCTATTTAAGTTAAAAGTGAAAAATTAATTTGCTATAGAAAGAAACCCATGTCCCACATTCTCCGATACAGAAGTGTTTGAAGGATGTAAAAGAAGAATCTGTTTTCAAGAACTTTCTAGTTTCCCCTCTCTAGTCGTCAATCCAATTCAAGTGCAATTTAATAAGTTAATTGCAATATGTGATTGACAGAGGCAGGGGACAATGTCTGATGCGAGGACTTCTCTATAAAAAAATTATGATAATAACTAAGGATCCTATTATTTCATTAAGGACTCTATGTCTTGGCTGATGCACAGCAAGACTTTCTCAAATTCTACCTTAGAAGTGATTGATATTAAGCCTGTATTCGTCCATTATGTCAGCAAACCAGAAATGGAGAAAATGTTGATCAAGGTCGGTTTGAATCTTAACTCTTGTGACCCTAAAGGTCTAAGATGGAAAATAGTATCGCATACAAATCTGGTTGAAGGCATCATTTATCCTGCCAGATTTACTTAGGAACATAAGAAGGTAGTAAGCAACCCTGAACCTCACTAAATTAAAAAACGAAAACTTGTAAAAAAACGGTTTCCATGATAAATAAGCAAACAAGGTTGTGGGGGAGGGAGTGAAGGAGAATTTTCATTATGTAACATAAATGAATTCAGAATAATGAAAGATTTAAGAAGACTCAAATATGATTTTTTTAAAAAAGAGTTGTCTTTCTGGAAACCAAGAGGCTTTAGTTTTAAGTATTTTGTTTCTGAATCAGAAATTTCAATGAAGCTATGCATTAAGAATGCACTTATATCTATCTTTTCAAGTTTCAGATAATTATTTGATCATTTAGACCGTTAATTATTTTTTTTAAATTGAACTTATATTTATTATTTGAATATTTAGTAGCCTTAAAGCAATATTCCTAAAGTGATTTTTCATGTATATTAATTGTCAGTAAAATGTTAAACGGTGGGATACTTCTTAAATTTTAACATTTTATGAAGAGTTTAAGAAAACATTTTATTGAATGTGAAACAATTGAGAAATATAGAAAGATTTTCAACATAAAATTTTTAAATTAAAATAAAAGGGAAACAGTCATATCGAGTGGTACTTAAATGCAAAAATGAATAGTTACATCAAAAAACTTTCCCCCTCAAAGTGGAAATAACTCATCCTTCATTATGCAGCAAGATAGTTGTTCATGTAGCCTAAACATTTACAGTAACTGATTTATTCACCGTTGAAGATCAAATCTATTGCAGTTCAGATAATTTCTCTGCATTAGGAAAATGAATAAATTAAAAGTCTGCTTCAGCAATTTAGTCCTCCTCAGCAGCGATTCTGCAAGCTTGGTAGAAGATGTCAAAACCTGCTGAAACCTAACAGAGTCAACTCCAAGTTTGTGTATCGCGGTCCACTCTACCTTTCCGTCAGGCGGTACATGTGGAAATAGGAAAGCAGCTCTCTAATTAATCAAAGTCAGATGTGCCTGAACGCCTGGAGTTGTTGCTGATCCTTGGCCCAGCTTCTCCCATGTTCTCGCTCTATGTTTTTACCTTGAAAACTTCTGCTCTGAGCTGGGAATGCCTGAAGGGCTTGCACGGTAAGTCGACGTGAAATTATCTCAGCAGGAAGAAGTTGCTTTTCAGCTTAAATGATTTAAGGCAGCAATTTTTCACACTCTCAAACTCTGACAAACGCCCAGATTGCCTCTCATGTCTGACTTCAAAATATTCAAAGAAAAGCTATTTTTATTAAAAACACTCTAGAGAAAATTGTATGTCACTTGTTCTCTGATATAACTTCATTTCTCCTGACAGTGACAATTTTCACCTCAGTACAATTTCTTTATTTTTTCCAAAGCTGATTCTGCTTAATATTAGTATTTATACAAACTCATATCAACTTGTCTCTGTGAAATATTCAAGGGTGTCAGGTGAATGTTGCTCACTGTCATTCATCTTCTCTGGGTGTTCAAAATGATCAATCGATTTAAAAACTACACGTAGTTAGTTTGGATATTATTGTTTTATTTGTAAGGGAGAACTTAACAGTTGTTAACACCCTTCATTTGACACACCTGTGTCTGCGACTGCAAGGATTTGCAAACTTGACGGCACGTGTCTGTTGCCAAAGATCATAAAAGTTTACATGAATTAATCTATTTGTTCTATGCCTTTAAATAAAGCAGGTAATACAGTGCATGTTTTGTCTTGTGCTGCTTACGTGTTAATAAGATTACAGTGGATGTCATATTGCCCAGAAACATCACATTTGCTTTATTATGAATGCTGGCAGTGCAGAAACATCACATTATAATCACTTCAAAAAAGAAATATATTATGCATATTTTCATATGTGTTTATAATTCCACTAAACCTCAGCAGAATCAAACTCAGTAGGGACAAGAATGACAGAAGGTTTAATGTTCCAGAGCCTGCTGAGATCTTGGTACATTAATATATAGCAGGATGGTTAATATGTACAAGGTTACTTGTGGCCTGTGACCTCAAAGCATATCTTCTGGCCTTATCGCGTTTCCATGAGAAAAAGTAACCACTGGCATGTGAATTTTCCGCAAATAATTTGGAGCTTTTTTAAAGGGTTAATTTTGTTTCTAACTGGGAGACTGGCAGCCGTCTTCTTCACACAGTGCTGGGGTCGGGTCAATGGAAGTACATCTAATACAGAAGGGAAGTGCGTTTCATAAATTTCAGTGTTACAACAATGCCATACACAGCTCCTACACTAACGCCCCTGCTTGAGAAGTTGTCATCTTTCCCAGTCTGTGACTTGTAACGTGGTTTCTGTTTGGAAGTCACAACTACTTTGATTTTGTTTAGCTTCCTTGAGTTTTATTTACCATAGTTACTAGCTCACTGAAGGGAAAAATTATTTATGTTTTAAGACGTACTTAAACATAACAATCTGTATCTTCCTCGATATTGAAACATTTTTAAGATAATTTCTGTATATATGATGAATTCTGTGAATAGTTGATAGCTAAACCTAAATAATTATTGAAAAGCCAAAACTTCACTGGTAAAACGACTTTGTGTACACACATACACACAAGACTGCCTCTCAGAAGGGTTTAAGTAGCTTGTTACGGGTTAAAATTTACTTGGCATTAAAAAAATGAGTATTTAATAAAAATTTGCATGCTAACAGTATTATTTCTTTTGTGTTTTCAAAGGAAGAAGCCGTGCTATGATATTATTTAAGATTCTTCTTTCTTATTGATAAATTCAAAATATGTTACATTCATGAGTTGTTTAAATGCTTTGTTTCTGTTTTACAATACGTGCATACAGGTAGGAAGAAAGTAGAGGATTTGCTTCCTGACTGAAATATTTACAACTTTATCTTATTGTATATTTTAGCTGTGTTATGGGAAAACAGAAATTGTTTATCTGAAATATAATTACCTTAGATATATACCAGTGAGATTGTTATTGATCCAAAGGAATACCTCACTTTAAGCTTTAGATTTTAATAAAATTTCAAAATGAGCTCATTCTGTATTATTATTTATAAAATTATGTTATTTACAAAAGCACGTAATTTGATAATTTAAGATCTTATAAGAAATATTCCCTATTGCTTATTAAAATAAATACTTTACTCTCTATAAAGGGATATATAAATGATAATACATTATACAAATATATGAATTAAATTATATTTGTATTTATTATCCATTTATATATAGCTAGCATTAAATTGGTTGTTTCACTAAAACCATTCAGTGAAGTATATTTAGTATTTTTTGTTTCAATTCTTTTAAAAATAGAATAATGGTTTATTACTTAAATTCATGTTTTTCTTTCATCCTTAGTGTTTAAGTGTACTGCATTTGAATCATTGTTTATGGAGTATTTAAAATATGAAATGTTTTAGTAAAAATTGGAAACTGGGTAGAACACACACACTCAGTTAAGAAATAATTCAGCAACACCACTGTAAGCAATCCTTAGGGTCTACCTTTGTCCCTGAGTCTAGTCTAAACATTTTTGTAATACAAAAAAAAAAAAAAAAAAAAATTATCTGGACTTTTTCAGTGTGATCTATGCCAAGAAATCAAGGAAAGTGATAAAAGCTATAAGAGAGCCTATGCATTAGTGAATATTTATATTGGCAAGATCTGCAAATTTTATAAAAGTAAAACAAACACAGAGGTTGCTTATTTCTGAAAGGAAATCAGCCTCACTGAATTTCTTTCAGGAAAGCGTTATTGCTCAAAATGATAGAAATCTCTATTGCTATCTCTAGCAAATTAACTTGAAATGCTGGCAATGCCAAGGAGGTGCATTAAGTTTTCTGTTGTTTACCTTTTCCTAATCACCGTAAAAATCCTTAGTGAAACAGTTATTCTTAAAACAATCAAGACAGTATATCTCTATAAAGGGGAAAATCGATTTAACAACAAAACTAGATTTATCTCTATTGATCACGAGGCATTCAGTGTAATTTTAGTGAATTATGCTTGGCTTTCACTTCCTAGCAGAAATTTTTCAGTGATGGTCAAAAGGCAAACTGCAAACTACTGCATAATCTTTTGCCTGCTGTTTACCTGTCCTAATCACTGCTTTACAAAAAAAAAGGCATATACAGGAGACTGAACCAAATATTTATTTTCTGTTACATGAAACAGTGTTACTGTTGTGTGTGACTTATTTAATAGTACTTACCTAGGAATCTGATGTCATTTCTTTCAATTCATTAGTGAAGAAATCAGGTCTCTATAAAAGGATTCAGTGTTAAAGAAACAAATCCAAGTTCATCTTATGAGAACAGAATTAGAAAGATTAAGAAGTAACATGATTTTTTCTTCTTAAATAGAAGTTATTTTTAAAGACATTATTAACACTTTCATATCTGAAACTTCTTCTTAAGCAAGAAGGAAACACAAAAGAATTGGAGGCAGATTAAGAAAAATTTAGTTTTGCTATGCTGTATGCCCTATAAATTGTGCATACCATTTGGAGAGACATATAAAAAGATGAATATTCTAAAAATATCTTAGAGATGGTATTTGTTGTTCACTTAAATACGTGGGTGAATGAGTCATATTGGCTTATATCTCTTTCAACAGTAATGAAAATACTCGATCTAAATGTATTTTGTCAATGTAGTCATAGAATATTTCTTCCTGTGAGATGTTGCACATTTTTCCCTTCTGCTGGAAGGATTAGAAAATTTTATAAATAAATCAGTCCTTATTTAGAAAAAGGGCAATTAAGAAATTCGTATTCGTGTAAGAAGCTTAAACAAGGAATATACCTAAACATATAATTGAAAGATATTTCCTTGTAAATCTTAAATCGCATTTTAATAAACAAGTAAAATAATGTTGTTCAGTCAATAGATAATAATTGCCTTTTCTTATTGTATAAATCATAGCTTTCACTTTTATTATAAATAATGCAAATAATGTGCTTGCTAAATCAAATGGATGACCAATACACTAAGTTAACCAATGTAAAAGACTAACTCATTTTACTACTGCTAAAATTTGGATTCACAAATTCAGGTTAATTAAGCTGTTGCCATGTATTCTTAATAAAGTCCATGTTCCATAGCTGTTCAAAAAATATAAAGTAACTTTTATTTGTTTTGTTACATTAATGATAGCTCAATTGCTATCTTCCACCACACTTAAAGACATTGGTGGTGTTTTGTGCATTCGTGCAAAGTAATGTTGATATTGTAAATTGCTATATTCAATTCTAACTAAATTTATTAAAAAACCCTATTAACATAAATAACATTCTAATAAGATTTAACATCAAAGCAAAGCAGTTTATAAAATATAAGAAAAGAAAAATTTTAATTTGAAGCATTGAAGTGATATTCGAATGTAATATGCAATAATCATCCTTTTTAAACCATCAACCATTAATTAAAGCAAAATTAACAAGAGTTGAGCTTAGAATGTTAAATGTGATATATAAAAGTATTTCTATTGAAAACTGATATTTGCAAGTCACATAGACTAGCAAAAATACTTTAAAATTGATCCTATAGATCTAGGCAGATTGTAATCATGTTTATAACTTGTAACCCTTTGTTTAAAATCTAATAACATTAATATGAATGTATTATTATGATATTGAACTACAACTTTCAAATTAGACAAGTAAAACTTTTAGAAATACTATTTTCAATTGGTTTTCCTATAATATGAATAGCTAATCTAGGATATCATATTTTAGTGACTGTTTCCCTGTTATTGGTATACAATCTTATGACTTTATAGTAGGACAAGCATCATCAAATGTAAGTAAACTGGACTAGTTGTATACATTGTTTCTTTGAAAAAAATTGAAAATACCTAGAGCTTTTTATAAAAGAGGTGGTTGCTAAACTGAATTTTAATAAACCAATATAATAATATTATTGTTCAGTAGGTAATAATTGCCTTTATATAAGCTGAAAAATATTGTTGAGAGTGATAAATATACAATGCTCCATTATGCATCTGGGAGTGCTGATGCATAATTTTTAGTTCTAATGTTATTATGTAATTGAGAGAACATGTTCATTTGCTCTAATAACTACTAAGATGCACTTAATAAAATGAAATGTAATAATACTTGTAATTCAATCTATTCATGGAAGTAATTTTAAAAGTCTACCACTCTCCTTAATGTGGATAACATTCATAATTTATAAAGTGTTGTGATGCAGAATTGACAATGCCATTGTTTTTTACACTCTGAGATGATTCTGCAGGCTTCATACCATCTGCATACCAACCTCAGGATTATCAAGGGCAAACAAAAGATAATTAACACCAGAAACAGGCAAATGCAGGAGCTACCGACTGAGGGTTCTCATTTAATGCAAGACTTCTGAAAACCAGAAAATGAAATAACCATAGAAAAGCTTGTCTCAGAAAAAAAAAAAAAAAAACATTTCAGTATTCTATTCTTTATATAAACCTTGCCCCACCATCCCAGTTTGTAGCTTATCAGAGAACATGGTCTCAAGATGGTATAGTCATCATCTATATCAGATTTAGCAAAAGTTATTTTTAAAGAATGAATTTCAAATTATATAGTTTATACTTTTAGTTTCCTTAATACCAATTATAATCATGAATTTATTTATAATGTGTGTAGAAGAGTGGAAAACAAACTACTCCCGTAATAACTTCTATCATGTTTTCACATTTACTAACCAGGCTATAATAAAAAGGAAATTTCTACAATTAAACAGACTATTTTATACTTAGCTGTAGTTTATATAACATTATATACAGATAGTATGTATTCAAATGATGGTTTCAAATCATTAAAATCTTATATTTATTCACATGAAATAATACTGGTAACAGAGAATATGCTATGTTGACCTTGATTATAGTACTGTCTTACTGATTAAGTGAAATTATTTATACTTTCCAAACTAAGTGCCCTTTAACTTTTAGTAAATCATCTCTATTAGTGTGATTCACATATATGGGTATTTTCACTTTACAATACAGGGCAATTGTTAAATGTTTTAAATACTGAACTTCTAAAGTTCTGAAATAATAATTATAAAATTATGTTTGAAATAAAGTGACACAGTTTATAACAAATTCATATATTAAAGACTTTTTAAAAATGTTAGGCTTCTCTGATAAAGTATCATGTTATTAACAATTTTAACTGAAATGGGTAAGGTAGTGACAAGCCTCAGAGTTTACAATTATAGAAGAACATTATTGGAATATGGCATTTTATCACATGGATACAATCACAGTTTGTCTTCAGGAAATAATTAGGCATTTTGGAGCTCTTATGTGATACAGTTGCTAGTTCATTTCCCAAACACCACCATTAAGTGGATATTCCATAAAATCTCTCCATTGGCAGTATGATTGAGAATAGTTTATTTCCTTTTGAGTTAATTTTTTTTTCTTGTTTTATACCAACTATTCTGCACAACTTTCAAGAGGGGTCAAAAGAGATTATATGTCATATTTAGTTTAATTCTATTCTCTGTAGAACCTGGGTTAATTGCGCTACATGATTACCTTTTAAAATATCAAGTCATTGTCTATAAAAGAATACACAGTTAATCATAAAATAAAAATAAACCTCTCTTATGCCACACAAATTGTTAAAAGAAACATGTTAGTCATATCTCCAAATTCTTTCCACCAGCTTCTTTCCTCCACATATATTTTCCTGTTGTTATGTCCCAGGGCCCCATCTTTGGGGTCCATTGCTTGATCGTCTGTCCAGCTATATCAAATAAATTGAACTATTCTTTTAATCTTGTGCTGATAAACATTAGTCTAAGTTAAGGCTCATAACAAGGCACATAACTGGCTTCACTGTTGGTACTAAAATGACTCATAATTGTATCAATTTGACTGAATGGAAATATTTTACTAAAACTAAAGCTACAGTCTTCTTGATTTAGCTGAAAAATATTTCAGGAAGATTTTATTTACATACATATTTTAGTTATCTTCAGAAATGCGTTGTGGCAGTTAAAAATGGCCACACATTCTTGACACATGTCCTATCGAGACATAGGGTCTATTTTCTCTCTCCTGGAATCTAGGCGGTCTATGACTGCTTTGATAAAGGAGTATGTTGGAAGTGATGCCATGCCATTTCTGGGACCAGCCTTTGGGAAGACTGGCAGTTCTATCTTGATTGTTTTAGAGCCCCGAGCTGCCTGTGAGGAGTCCAACTTTATGTAAGAAGTTCATGCTGCAGAAACCATGAGCAGAGGCAGTGGGGCTGCGTAGAAGGGAAGAGTGGTTCTGCTGAGCTCAGCCCTGCAGACATTCTTGTCAAGGTTCTAGGGATGTAAATGAACCTAAGTGGGATCTTCCAGACCAGATCAGTCACTAACAAAATACTGCCAAGTGACCTCAGTTGATGCCCATGGAGCAGGAGAATTGTTCAGCCCAGACCTATCACAATTTGTGACCCACATAATCATGAGATAAGATTAAATAGTATTTTGGAAAACATGTTATATAGCAATAGATGACATAAAAAGACATTTAAGCATTCGAGATACACAAATTATAATTTGTAAGTAATGGCTGAAATTATGGTATTTAATACTGTGAAATGACTTTTATCCATGCAATTCATACAATAAATAGCTTTATCTTAATCCAAGAAAACCTCATTTCTCTAAGAAATCGAAGAACTTGGATGAATAGTAAGTTATTTGCATGATCTTTTTACTCAAAATGAGGCTTTTTACCAAAAAATGTTCATTTTATTTATTTAGAGCTTTATCTTATTAAGCACTTGTTATAGATGATCTTATCCAACTGATTCATATATCCCCCTAAGTTATTCCCGTTACAGATATGGGGAAGCAGGGACTTAAAGAGCAGATGGCTTGCTTCAGATCAGCCGGTGAAGTGAGCCAATCAACACTAGAATCCAGATTTTCAGAATCGGTACTCATTTATCTTTTAACTTCATCCGTATCGTCTCTGGTATCAGGCTGCCTGTACCTGAAATTTGTATGCCAACATTTTATGTAAAGTCTGATACATATCTCGAGAAACACACCAAAGTGGTTGTTTTTTTGGTTTTTTTTTTTTTGATGAATTAACTCATGAGATTTCTTCTAATAGCAATAGGAGTTGTCTGTCTAGCTAGAGAACACTTTTTGTTTAATATTGTTTTAACACTAATATATTAATAGATTAATAGATATTAATCTATTAATAGATAGGACTGTTCTAAGACTGTAATAGGGAATTTGAAATAGTAACTTAGTGTGTTTAAGCAAGGTATTTGCATTTTGTTTCTATGTTTACTGAATATGAGCTCCAGGATTCAGAAGTTGGGCCTAATTTTGACCACTAATTTTCTTTAAAACATACAAAACACTATACTCTCTGTACTATATTTATATGCATAAAAATCAGCTGACATGTGAGTTAGTCAACTATTGAAAGAGGTTGTTTTAGTGTTACAGACCTAAACTATAGATCTGTATCACCATCCAATTTTCTTCTTGGGTTCTTTTCATCTTTTTGCCTTAAAAATTCCTCCAAATATCCCTAATAATTCCCACTGTACCAATATTTTTAGAAAATTATATTCCTTCTCATGGTTCATATTCCTTAAATATCAGTAAATTATCATCTCTACCACTAAGCACTGCTTCACCATGTTCTATCAAGTGAAATCCTGTACGCTTTCTTCATTAATTACCGTCACCTTTTCTCTTAATCATTTTGAATTTTTGAATCTTTCTTTAATTTGCCTTCTCAAATTGGGATACCTAAAATTAAACGTGCTATTCAGAGTTTTTCATTGTAGACTTTTTCATCTCTTTCCAATATTAATCACAAGATTATTTACCTCTTTTAAGGGTTTCATTTTCAATCATGTCCTAGTTAAGATGCATTCAAAATAATTAAAATGCCATAGTTGAAGTACAGGCCTACAATTCCATATTAACTCTCTGAATAATAAAATCTAGTGTGCTAAGACATCAGTAGAGTGAATGTTTATGTGACAAAGAATGAGAAAGATTTCTAAGAAAGCTGAGAAATACCTTACCAGAAGTTTTCTGAAACAAAAATTTATGCATTGCTGGGCAAAGGATTGCATACAAGGCCACTGACCTGTTTCAATGCTAGAGAAGTTGCTTTTGATTTAAATATTTCCAAAAAGGCTGACTGCCATAGGACAATTGCTTGCATTACCAGGGAATATACACATTTTAAAAGAATTTAAACTTAGCTCTGTCTTGTGTATACGAATGCATGCGTGTTTGTATAATGTACATAATTTACCTTCTCCTCAAGATAATAAAAAGCAAAATAGTGGCCCTAACTCTGGATAATATTACAAACAGTAACGAGTATAAATGCAGTTTTCTAACTGGTAATGAAGGCAACAAATACTTCCAGACATTTTCCCATGAAATTTTGTACCTGTACACTTTGTCACTTTGCCACTGTAAGACTATTTCTTTAATTTTACGAATTCCGAGATTGAAATGCTGTTAAATATTTGGAAGGTGTACAGTATCTAATAGCAGGCAGAATGGATGAGCATTCCATTTTCTAGAAAAATAATGTTTCAAGATATTCTGCCTACATCAAAACATTTTCTTACCTAAACATTTTTTAGACAGTTTTGCATTTGGGGGATATTTTTTCTTGAAATGCCTTCCTTTTGGTGGATGGTATTCATCTTGATAAGTAGTTACTATTATCAAGGATAAAACTACTGAAGAATAGAAAAAGATGTTAGAAAAGAAATCCATATAAAGCTATGAGGATATGTTATAAAAAACCAAAAGCAGCATTTGTTAGATCATGAGCCAATTAATTTTAGAATAGAAAACAAATTCTCCTTTCATTCATGGAATCTTATATATGATTGCAGACCTGTGTGGGGAGGTACAGTGACTTTTAGTGGCCTGGAAGCCCTATTTTGTTCAGTCCTGGTTCTCATCAAACTTATCAGTAGTTGTATTCACCAGCATGAAAATAGATTCTGGATATGAAATCAAAAGAATGAGGAAATATGAAGAACACCTCATAGAGAATAAATTTCATGAGGATAGTGATTTTGTAAGAATAAGAGCTAGACTTAATTAAGTATCATTAACCGATTAAGCACTGTGGTAAGTACTTTCTGTGCATTAACTCATTTAATCATCATAACAACCCTAATTATTATGATTCTTGTATTATAGATGAAGAAGCTGAGACACAGAGAGGTTAAGTAACGTTCTACTGTCTAACTGCTAATAATGGGTAGAGCTGGTAATTGAACTCAGGCGGTCTGGTTCAGTCTGCTCTAATTACTCCAGTGATTTTCAAACTTGAGAGTATATCTGAATCACTTGGAGGGCTTATTAGAACACAGATTTCTGGGCTCCATCCCCTGAGTTTCTGATTCATTATGTCTGGAGAGCAGACCAAAACTTTACATTTCTAAGGGGTTCTCAGGTAATTCTGATGCCTCTGGTCCAGGGACCACACTTTGAGAACCACTGCATTAAACTATACTCCCTCTTAGGCGCTGTTCTTGACAAGCCGGATAGCATATAATTTTAGGTTCTGTGAAATTTTGCTTTAAGGGATTTAAATGTTTGCCTTCGTCAAAGCAAATAATGGATGAACTCACAGTAATGGTATGTTCTAATTAAGCTAACCATTAGGAAAGGCAAGTCGGCACAAATTCATTCGTTCAATAATCATTTATTGAGTTGACAATCATGGGTTTAGGGATTTGAAATACAATGATGGGAAATGTATTGGCCTTTCTCCCAAGAAATTCAGCCTAGGAAGATGTATAAGCAAATAATTGAAGAACAGTGCGACGTGTTTTGCAGTGGTGAGGCAATGGGTGTGGATTGAAAGGTTCAGAAAAAGTTTCACAGAGAAGTTTTTGAGTTATCTTAAAGTGCGACCTGAAGTTAACAGTGGTATGTGTTCTAGTGAGGAGGGTATATGCCAAGTTATGGAGATGAGAAAGGGCACATTGAATATTGGAAATTATTAAGAATCTGATTGACTGCAGCTAAGGGTTGGAGCAAACGAGCGGGAGGCTGAGTAAAATAAGATTAACACGAATATGCAGGAATTTATGGAAGCTCGGTGACTTCCTGGACTTTGGATGAGAAGTCATGGAGAAGTTTTTTTTTTTTTTTTTGATGTGGACCATTTTTAAAGTCTTTATTGAATTTGTTATAGTGTTGCTTCTGCTTTATGTTTTGGTTTTTTGGCCACAAGCCATGTGGGATCTTAGCTCCCCAACCAGGGATTGGGCCTGCACCCCCTGCATTGGAGGGCAAAGTCTTAACCACTGGACCGCCAGGGAAGTCCCTCATAGAGAGGTTTTAAGCAAGAGATGGGCATTCTAGGAAAGGTGACTGGCAAATGCAAAGTTAACAGTGATAACCTAGAAATTGTTTGGAGGACACTTTAGAGCAAGGGACCTTAGAGGCTAGACCAGGCAGGAAAGGATGTAGGAGTAATCTAAGATAATGGCTATGGGGTTGAATAGGAGAGAGTAGGTTAGATAAATCACACTGAGTGGTGCTGTTTTAAGTGTTTATGTATTTTAATTCACATTATACTTGGACGAAACCTATGGATCAGTACTATTACTTTCTCTGTTATACAGATAAGAAAACTGAAGCACAGAGAAACTGGGTCATTTCCCCAAGGTCACACTGCTTGTCAGTGGTAGAGCCAGGCTTTGAACCCAGGCATTTTGGCTCCAGAGTCTGCCTTCATATCCAGGTCTAGTGATGGACTGGATATGGAAAGTAAGGGAAAAAGAAGGTACTTTGAGTACTTTCCACAACTGGCACATATTTAGGCCAGTAAACACATACACAGTATCCAGTGGTTATTAGGTAGCTTGGCTATCTAATCCATGCAAATGATGATCTAGTGGAATTAATAGGAAACCAGACGCCCTTTTCAGCAGGTTTCCTTATTAGGACTCTCTAAGGCTGGAGTGAACACAATGCCTAGCAGAGCATGCGATCGATGAGGCAGACATCTCCTCTAGTGTTATCACTCTGGCACAGGGATGGCACATACTCTTCTGGCCATCCATGCTAATGTTACAGTTTTAACAACAGCCACTACTGGGTTAGTGCTGGGGCTCTCAGCCCTGCTTCAGAGTTTGTTCAGTTCAGTCACCAATTTTTTCTACCAAGGGCCTGCCATTTATTAGACATTTTACTAGGTAATAGGGGCATAGAATGAAATAGTCCTGCCTTGGGAGAACCAACTATGTATGTGGACATTTCATTATAACATGGTGCTGTGGTAGCCAGTGTACAGGGTGCTACGGAAAATTAACAGGATCAGGATCACACAACACTTTGGAAGTATGGCCAGAGCCACCAGACTTCTTATCACTTCCCCATCAGATGACTAAAGCTCCTCTCTGTCTTTCACAGTGAAGAAGAAGAAAATGAAATTGAGTAAGAAGACATAGAGTAGAAGAGAAGGAAAGGAAAGACTCTTCTTTGCAGCTTTTCCATCATGGTGGACTTAAGGTACCAGCTCTTTCTGAGACAGTGAGAGATAGTCAGATCAATGTGGTAAGAACAATGTTAAGGCATTTCTAAAACCGAAGGCTATTAATTTAAAAGACATACACTTCTCGGAATCTAAGATAAAGGTACAACTTTCTAGCCCTAGTCATTTTACCATTTGGAAAGGAAATGCCTTCATTTGCTAGACCTGGCTAAGCATCATTACAGGGAAGACACAAACCAGGCAAAAAAAAAAAAAAAAAAAGGAAAGAAAAGAAAATGTACTTTGAACTTTCTTTTAGATACTCGGTTTCTGTGGCTTGAAAGTTCAGAGGGGATTTTTAGGAGTACAATTGAAAATATAGGATATCCATTGAAGAGTGTCACCAGATAAGAATACACAGAAGAAAGTCTTGCACGATATTTGATAACAAATGTGTGAACGTAATTATGTGACTCTGATGAAGGGAACAGGATTAAATGGTTTTGTTGTGTTTATTCATGGACAATGGTTAGATATAGTCTTCATCACAATGACTAAAAAGAAAAATGATTGTTGAAAATATCAAGCTTTTTATAGCCATTTTCTCTTCTTCAAATAGCTAAAAGGAGGTAAGAAAATATTTTGAACTTTAACACTCTTTTGAATGTATTCTGAAACCACAGCCCTTAGCAATTTAGAGAATTCCACAGATAACAGAGAGAAAAGTGAGAATTAAAATAAAAACAAAAGCACTTCATATAAAAATATTATTTCTAACACTTCATTGAATCTAATTCT